>NC_086321.1:138725503-139031614 GCF_036172605.1 Pelobates fuscus
ATATGTTCTTCTTTCTCTTCTATGCTTTGGATGAGAGTAAGAACTTTAGACTTCATCTTTAAGATCTGTAGAGTCGTCTTGAATTTATTTTTTTATTTCTTTAAGTGTGTTCAAATGATTTTTTATTATTTCTAGAGTGATGTTATTTGGATCTGCAGGAAGAGGTGCTAATGGAAAGGAAGAATCCAAAGAAAGGTCTTCATTAACCTCCTGGTTCGCTTGAGGGGAGAAGAAAGTTGACAGTCGGTTTCCTTGTTTGGTTATGTTTGGTAGTTTTTTGTTTGTCTGTGTCGGTGTTAGTTTTAGGCTCTTGAACGTTTAGTTTTCTTTCCCTTTAAAAAAAAAAAATAATTATTAAACTACGTTGGAAAGGAACTGCCACGGGGATGGTTCACTAAAATGTGATATTTGTTCTTCCTTATTTTATTCCTGTTATTTCTGCTTCTCCTCCTGGATTTTTTTTTTAACAGCCGTCATTCCGATCAGTTCGCAATTTCTTCTTCTCTATCTTCGCATTTTAGTTTAGGAATACATCTTGCTTTATTTATCTCCAATTTCCTTCTCTCTTTACGCTCAGCGTAGAAATTATATATATATATATTCCAGTTAGTCAGATAAGGATTTACTAAATACCACTTAGCATACCCAGTTAAAAAGACCATAGACTCTTAATAGTGGTCTGGGTTTGATTTCTTGGGTGGTAATTTGCAAGGACCGCTTATTTAATATATAAAATTATGGAATTCCTATATATCTTGTGGTTTGATTCGGGGCAACTTTAGCCAACCAGTGAGGTCCTTATTTAGAATTGTTTTCGTGTGTTTTCTTTATGCATCTGGAACTCCAGTGATTAAGTTAAACAACAACAAAAAAGAGAGTTCCTCTTAATTTGGGTTTATCTTTCTGCCCTTTATTTTTACTACTCCCTCAGTTACCTCACATGCAAGTTCAACCAACCTTTTCAGTTAACGGGAGAGGTGGGGGCTACAAAGGGAAATAAACAAGTCAGCCAGCAAGGAGTGAAAAGCTTAAAGGGACACTATAGTGTCAGGAAAACCGCTTGGTTTTCCTGACACTATAGTACCCTGAGGTTGCCCCCACCCTCAGGGTCCCCCCTTTTCCCCTGCCAGGCTCCCTTACCTTTTCTCCCCCGCCGACGTCGGCATCCTTGTCTGACGTCACCAGCGCCCAATCCACATGCGCGTCACTGCTGTGCGCGCATTCAAAGTGTCCGTAGGAAAGCATTTTTCATTGCTTTCCTATAGACGCTCTGCATGATTGAGGCATAATATACCTCAATCATTGCCGATGCGCCTCTAATGACTGTCCGGAAGACGGCCACTAGAGGCTGGCTTAACCCCAGATGTAAACGTGTTATGCTATGTTTACATCAGGCAGGGTTAACCCTAGAGGGACCTGACACCCAGACCACTTCATTGAGCTGAAGTGGTCTGGGTAACTATAGTGTCCCTTTAATGGGGTAAAAAAACAGCACTTACAGTTTTTTGTTTGGTTGCGCTCAGTAACTTTCTCCTCCAGGGAGGAGGGTTTTATCCCCTTCTCATTCCTTCCTTGCTTCTCTTTTTACCCAGGGTAATATCCGAATAAATTAGTGGGCTCAGATTAAATTTTTGTCGGTATCTAAAGTGTTTGGCACTTATCAGTCTCTATGTGAAAACTGAATAGTTCGTCAGCTGGAAGGAGGTATTGGCTGTTCTCACTATACTGCTCAAAGTTGGTGAGGCATACCCGGCATTCAAGATTCGGCAGTCAGCAATAGTCTCGCTGGTATAGCTACACATCGGAACATTTCTTTATCGCCTTGTCTTGCATGATACTTTACTGAGAGGGTAGTGGATGCATGGAATAGCCTTCCAGCTGAAGTGGTAGAGGTTAACACAGTTAAGGAGTTTAAGCATGTGTGGGATATGCATAAGGCGATCTTAACTATAAGATAAGGCCAGGGACTAATGCAAGTATTTAGAAAATTGGGCAGACTAGATGGGCCGAATGGTTCCTATCTGCCGTCATATTCTGTTTCTATGTGGATCGTGGTCAGCGGGTCCCTCCCCTCGCCGCACGCACATCCCCGCGCCCTACGTCATGCATGCCTGCTGGCATTCAACCTTTTAATACCTACCGCCCACTTTTGTATCTTTGATGGTAACATTTCTTTACCGCCCGCTGGTGCCGCAGTAATTAATTTATTAAGTGGAAGTTAACATTTTTTTTTTCTTTTAACCCCTTAAGGACACAGCTTCAGAAGCTTGTCTTTCACTTAATGACACAAGCATTTTTTTGTATTTTTTTGCTGTTTGCGTTCAACTGCAATTTGCATTTTACTAATTTATTGCACCGACGCATATTATATACCGTTTTTTAAAGGACAGAAAGGGCTTTAATTTGATGTAACATATATTTACATAAATGCTTATTTATTATTAAAAAAAAATACAGAAAAATGTAAAAAAAAAAATGAAAAATCTTGATTTTATTTTTACAGTTTTTGCAATAATAATGTGTGCACAATTAGTGCAGGTTACGGAAAGTAATTAAAAATAAATTCATTTAGTTGTTCTGATTTACAGAATATATAATGTGTCTGGGATTTTAAGTTTGTTTTGGTAGTTACAGGTCACAAAGCACAAGGAGTAAAATAAACTTTTAATGTGGAGCGATTTTAGAATTTGGTATGTTTGTCTTGTAAGCTTAATAGCCATAAAAGAAAACAAAATTGCCACACAAAAGTATATATTTATATAAAGTAGACACCACAGGCTATTTACCTGAGGTTGTTTTGACACTTTCTACGTAGCCATTTTACCGCCAACCTCTGCTAAATACTGGAGTAAAATTGTGTTTTTTGGGGGTTTTCGCACACAAACTTATAACAAAGAACTTCTCATGTGTATTTTGTAAAGTTGGTGTGTGCTATTCCTGTACAAAGTTTTATGTGTTCAGTTACTTCTGCTGAGTACAACGGTACCCCCATTGTATGTCGTTGGCACTATTTTGTGAAGCTACAGTGCCATATAGGAGACCTGTCCTTTTCAGTATTCACAGTAGAATTTTGAGAGACGGATTTAATAAGCCTATGCTTCCATTTGGGGTATTATAACAGTTTGACTGTTCAAAAAAACCCCACAAAGGCCTACCATTTGTAAAAGTAGACACTCCAGGGTATATCATAAGGTGCATATTGTGCCTTAGCATGCCCCCATTTTTTCACCAATATATGCCAAAGTATGTGGTAAAAAATTATTTGGGGCATTTTTTTACATACGGATTGCATTTTTGCTGGGCATTTTGTATATTTCATATGTGCCACGAATTTCAAAACCTCCAAATTATGCTCAGCTAAGTCTTCTGAGTAAAAATACATCCCCAATGAATGTCTTTGGCACTATTTTGTGAAGCTACAGGGCCATATTGGAGACCAAGCCATATCAGCTTTTACAGAACTTTGAATTTTGACGCTGGGCCTATGTGCAATTTCCAAGCATCTTCGCAGGTTTTAAATTCAAACTACCCCACAAAGACCTACCATTTCTAAAAGTAGACACCCAGGGTATTTCAAAAGGCATATTTTGAACCTTGGCGTGGGATAATTTTTCCGCTAGCTTGTACCAGGTGTAGTGGTAATAAGCTTTTTTTCATCCTTTTTGACACACAAAGTGAGTTTGCACAGTATATTTTGCAAACCTTATGTGTACCACCACTCTATAATACTTTATATGTTGCTCAGCTATGTCGGCTGAGTACAAAAATACCCCCGTATGTACCTTTGCCAGGTAAAGGGACATCGGAGGGGCACATTTGGGACACAACCATTCCATTTTTTTCAAACTTTTAATTTTTACGCTGTGCCCATGTCCCATTTTAGAGTATTTTACCAGGCTATATAATCCAAATACCCCATAAAGCCATACCATTTCTTAAAGAAGACATCCCAGGGTATTTCAAAAGGCATATTTTGAACCTTAGTGTGGGATCATTTTTCCGCTAGCTTGTACCAGGTGTAGTGGTAATAAGCGTTTTTTCTGCCTTTTTTACACACAAAGTGAGTTTGCACAGTATATTTTGCAAACCTTATGTGTACCATCACTCTATAATACTTTATATGTTGCTCAGCTATGTCGGCTGAGTACAAAAATACCCCCGTATGTACCTTTGCCAGGTAAAGGGACATCGGAGGGGCACATTTGGGACACAACCATTCCATTTTTTTCAAACTTTTAATTTTTACGCTGTGCCCATGTCCCATTTTAGAGTATTTTACCAGGCTATATAATCCAAATACCCCATAAAGCCATACCATTTCTTAAAGAAGACATCCCAGGGTATTTCAAAAGGCATATTTTGAACCTTAGTGTGGGATCATTTTTCCGCTAGCTTGTACCAGGTGTAGTGGTAATAAGCGTTTTTTCTGCCTTTTTTACACACAAAGTGAGTTTGCACAGTATATTTTGCAAACCTTATGTGTACCATCACTCTATAATACTTTATATGTTGCTCAGCTATGTCGGCTGAGTACAGAAATACCCCCGTATGTACCTTTGCCAGGTAAAGGGACATCGGAGGGGCACATTTGGGACACAGCCATTCCATTTTTTCCAAACTTTTAATTTTTACGCTGTGCCCATGTCCCATTTTAGAGTATTTTACCAGGCTATATAATCCAAATACCCCATAAAGCCATACCATTTCTTAAAGAAGACATCCCAGGGTATTTCAAAAGGCATATTTTTAACCTTAGCGTGGGATCATTTTTCCGCTAGCTTGTACCAGGTGTAGTGGTAATGAGCGTTATTAAATGTATTTTTTAACTTTTTAAAACTTTTTTTACTTTTTAAAACTATTTTTTAAACTTTTGTTTTGCTTATTAATTTTTTTTAAGTTTCCTAAACTTTCATAAAACTTTTTTTACAGATTTAACATTTTTCTAAGCTTTTTCTTTTACCGTTAACCCCTAACTAGCAGTAAGCAGCACTAACAGTAAATTCCCCATTTTCCCATAACTCCCACCAACCCCAGCTAGCAAAATATTTAATTATACAATATTTAAATTAGTTAATTAAATAAATTTAACCCCTGAGGGTTAAAAAATAAATAAAAGTTCATCATAAGGGGTTAAAAAAAAATTAGATCACAGTATAATACTGTGATCTGTATTTTGATCACTGTAGGCAGTGATAGACTGGCAGGGAAGGGGTTAATTTTTATTTGGACTGGGTAAAGGGTTTATTTATTTTTAATTTTTTACGTAAACGTTATTAAAACTTTTTTTTTAACTTTTTAAAGCTTATTTTAAAACTTTTTTTTAACGTTAACCTAGTTAGCCTAACACTCAATTCCCCACTAACTTCCACCCTCCCCAGCTAGCTAAATTTATAATTTTAAAATATTTAAATTAATTAATAAAATAAATTTAACCCCTGAGGGTTAAAAAAAAAGAATTAACCCTCAGGGGTTAAAAAAAAAATCAGATCATATTAAAATGTAATCCCTGCCAATTGATCACTGTAGTCAGTGATCAATTGGCAGGGAAGGGGTTAATTTTTTATTAAAATGGGTAAAGGGGGGTGGGATTTTAATTTTGCTTTTTTTTTTTTTTTTTACAGCAGGGGGCAGGATCATCACTGATCCGTCTCCCTGCACTTCACAGTGAACCCGGAAGTGCAGGGAGGCGGAGGTAAGTATACAGAGCACATGTGCTCGCTCTGACATGCTGTCAGAGCGGGCACATGAGCTGGGACAGCCCGATCCGGTGCTCCCGGTCTGCCTCTAATACAGAGGCAGACCGGAGCACCATTAACCCCGCGATCGCCGCGATTGCGGCGATCTGGGGTTAATTTTACCGCGTGACGGACGAGGTCCGTCATTAAGGGTATCCCCTGGATGACGGACCTCGTCCGTCACCCATCCTGAAGGGGTTAAAGCAGTTTTTATTTTGTTTTTATTTATTTACACACACACACACACACACATATATTAGTGAAAAAAGGCGTGCAGTCACTGTCTTTTTCTTTTGTAAAAGTTTTCTTTCTTTATTCCATTTCTTGTTAGAACATAATCATAGTCATAATCAACGTTTCAGCCATCGTCCATGGCTTTCATCAGGATCAGTTCAGGTTTTGCTGAACTGATCCTGATGAAAGACACGGACGATGGCTGAAACGTTGATTATGACTATGATAATGTTCTAGCAAGAAATGGAATAAAGAAAGAAAACTGTTTTACAAAAAGACAGTGCAAGCCTTTTTTCACTATTTTTTCTACTATCTTTGGCTGTGGCTGGAATGTACCCGGCATTTGGAAATATCTGAAAGTGTGTGTGCAGGGACAAAAAGGAAAATTATTTTTATATATATATATATATATATATATATATATATATATATATATATATATATATATATATTTATTTTCCTTTCTCTTTCCTTTTTTTTTTTTTTTGTGAATGAGATGTGAAAATCTATCTGAATTTTCTCCCCCTCCTTTCTTCTTGCCTTTTACCAGGGAGGGGGGCATAATGCTGCAAGCCCTGGTGTTCGCAAACCTATTGAATAGTTTTTTTTTCTTGCACTTTAGGAAAAGATTAGATTCAGGATAAAGATTCACATCTTTGTGCACTTAGTAAAGATGTATTGTTAATTATTAATCTCATACTAGTAAATTCTGTGTTTGATATGTGTAGAAATTGGATCAATTAAAACTGCACTTTAATTTTCACATTTGTAGGCAGAATACAATCCTCAGTATGCAGACTGGTCCAGAGAAATCAGAGGGCCTACTTTAATCCGTGTAAAACCTTTAGAAAAATGGCTGATGATCTACACAAAACGGATTTATGATGCTGCTAATACTCTTGCACAGAATCTTTTCAGAGTGTCACAACAAATGGGAATAAAAATGAATAAAGCAGTAATGTAAGTAATACTTGTTTTTTGCCTGACAACAAAGTAGAGCAAAAGGTTTGAACTGGTGATATATCCTTAACCCCTTAATACCGCAGCCAAATGTACAAGTTGTGATCTAAACAAAACCTGGCATTTGCGCTATATGTCTGTCCAACCGTAATTCACCTCTTTCATTTGCACCCACACTTATTATATATCATTTTATTCAGGGAAACAGGGTTTTCATTTAACATCAAATATTTAGGTATGGAACATAATTTAATATGAAAAAAATATAAAGCAAATGTGAGAAAATAAGATTTATTTTTTTAATTTTCTTAGTTCTACGTGACATTTTAACTCTGAATGTCAAAATACTGTTTGCTTTTACTGCAATAAAATACACATATTTGTATTCAGCATTGTCTCACGTGTAAAACAGTACCCCCATTGTACAGGTTTTAAGGTGTTTTGGGAAGTTACAGGGTCAAATATAGCGTGTTACATTTTTTAATTTTTTCACATTGAAATTCGCCAGATTGGTTACGTTGCCTTTGAGACCATATGGTAGCCCAGGAATAAGAATTACCCCCATGATGGCATACCATTTGCAAAAGTAGACAACCCAAGGTATTGCAAATGGGGTATGTTCAGCCTTTTTTAGTAGCCACTTAGTCACAAACACTGGCCAAAGTTAGCGTGTTTTGCATTTTTAACACACAAACAAATATAAATGCTAATTTTGGCCAGTGTTTGTGACTAAGTGGCTACTAAAAAATACTGGCCATACCCCAATACCCTGGGTTGTCTACTTTTAAAAAAATATGTACATGCGGGGTGTGATTTGGGGATTTATGACAGATAACAGTGTTACAATGTCACTATTGATAAATGTAAAAAATATATATATATTGAAAGAGCAATTTCCTACTTGTACTTATAGCCCTATAAAAAAACATGTAAACACTGGGTGTGTTTAAACTCAGGACAACATTTTGAAACTATTTAGCAGTTTTTTAGATAATTAGAAGATATTTTTCAAGTAAAAGTCCAAAAACATGTTTGTTTTTCAATTTTTCACCATATTTTATTGGGTTTTTTTTTTTTTTAAAGTAAAATATGACATGATACAAATAATGGTATGTAAAGAAAGTCCTTCTTGTCCTGAAAATAACCAATATATAATTTGTATGGGAACCGTAAATGAGAGAGCAGAAAATTACAGCTAAACACAAACCCCACAAAAGTGTTAAAACTGCTCTGGTCCTTAACGTACAACATCGCAAAAACAGGCCGGTCCTTAAGGGGTTAAGGGATAAATCAAGTTAACTGAATATTTACTGCAGTGAACACCTAGAATTTAGATACATTCTACAACATAGTTTCTTTTAAAGTTTCCCAGGGATCTGCCTGGGTTCCAGGTGATTCATTAGTCTGAGTATGTCTTCCGTCTTGTAAGTCTTCCTCATAAGTTTTCTTGTTTGATATAGTTTGTTTGAATGTGGGGCAATTAAACTGCGTTGGGAGACTTAATGTACAGGAGCCCTTTATCTTGGGAAGATATGGTCGATATACTATACTGTCAGTATATATATATATATATATATATATATATATATATAGATATAGATATCTGTTTTGTACATTTTGTTTTTTTCACAAACACTAGGTTGATCTTTATTATGTTTGCTACTGTAATTAGGTCATGATTTAAAGGGGCACTAAAGGCACCCAGACCACTTCATCTCATTTAAGTGGTATGGGTTTCCTGCAATGCAAAATATTGCAGTTTTAGTGCTGCAATGTAAACCTTGCAGTCTCTCTAAGACAACCAGACAGCCACTAGAGGTGCTTCCAGGATTCTATCGGACTTTAGGTTCGCCTAATTGAAGCTGGACGTCCTCACGCTCTGCATGAGGACATCCAGCATCCATTAAAATCCCTTAAAATGCTATAGTACCGAAGGCCTAAAACGCTCCTGAATTAAAAGGACTTTTAGTTCAGATGAACCGCTCAAAATAAACTTTTGCACAAATCTATTAAATATATATTTCTAGTGTTTGACCTAGGCTGTGCAGTGTGCTCACTATACTACTAAAAATAACTTACTTAATAAACAGACACAACATTTACAGGTGGTCCTCATTTTGCGACCTACCTGCTTTACGACTGCTCACACTTACAACCAACTCTCTTGCGGGGTGGTAAGTGCGCGCCGTCGTGGGAATTAGAGGCATTCCCTACTCTGCTGCGTTCTATGTTTGGGGATATTTCCCTGAACTTAGACTAACGCAACAGAGCAGGGAATCCCTCTAATCTATGCTTGGGAAAATGTCCCTGAACACAGACATGCGCACCAGAGCAGGGAATTCCTCTAATTCCCATGTTTATGTTCATGGACATTTCACTGAACATAGACCGCAGCAGAGCGGGGAATCCCTTAACTCCTCACTTACCGACCAATTAGTTCTAAGACAGGGTCGTAGGAACGGAACCCTGTCTGTAAGTGAGGGTTACAAGTGAGTAGTTTGGCCTTGGTATTTATTCAAAGCTTAAGGGGCTAAACTTGCAGTGCTTAGCACCTGTGGCTTCTATTTAAATTTTTTCTTATTTTTCAGGGTTGAAGTTGATGACAGCACTGATGCATATCTGAAAGTTTTACAACAAAAGCTTACGTCTGATACACAAATGGTATGTTTAAATGACTTTATAGTTTGTTTGTTTTTTGTTTAAATTACTATATATTTTTTTATCATGTTATCTCACTTTTTTTTCTATTACTACAGGTGGTTTGCATTTTGTCCACTAATCGCAAGGACAGATATGATGCCATAAAGAAATTTCTTTGCGTTGACTTTCCTATTCCCAGCCAGTGTGTACTCGCTAAGACTTTGAACAAACCTCAAACTGTAGTTTCAGTTGCTACAAAAATTGCATTGCAGATGAATTGCAAAATGGGAGGTGAACTCTGGAGTGTAGAAATACCTGTGAGTTTTTTCTGTATCTTTTAAATTCTAAGTTTGTTTATAAAATGCACTTCATCCCTTTGCAGGCTGGCTTCTTCTACAGCCAGTTGACAAGTACAGCAGGTTTCTTTTGTTTCAAATGCAAAATGCATTTGTTACAAGTTTGTGTTTCGCTGGATGTGTCGGATTTACGTAGGTGACTTATATAGCTTTTCAAACCGATTCTCTTCAATTACACTTGTCAAGATTGTGTACCAAGCATGTGCAGAACAATGAATGACCACACAATTTAAAGGCTATGGTAGTCTAGGTGCCGTCTGTTTTCGTGTCAGTGAGCGATGGAACCAAATTATATTAACCCCTTAAGGACTGAGCCAAATGTACACGTTGTGATCAAAATGTAAACAAAAACTTGAATTTGCGCTATGTCTGTTTATATATCCTATTATTTGCACACATACTTATACTTATTATATATAGTTTTATTCCGGGGAAACAGAGCATTCATTAAACATCAAATATTTAGGTATGAAACATAAATTAAATATGAAAATATTAAAAAAAAAAGGGAGAAATATGAATTTAATGTTCTACGTGACATTCTAACTGTGAATGGCGTAATACTGTTGGCTTTTACTGCAATAAAATACACATATTTGTATTCAGCGATGTCTCACATGTAAAACAGTACCGCCTATGTACAGTTTTTTTGGTGTTTTGGGAAGTTACAGGGTCAAATATAGCATGTTACATTTTTTCGTTTTTTCACATTGAAATTCCCCAGATTGGTTACGTTGCCTTTGAGACCATATGGTAGCCCAGGAATGAGAATTAACCTCATGAAGGCATGCCATTTGCAAAAGTAGACAACCCAATGTATTGCAAAATCAGGTATGTCCAGTCTTTTTTAGTAGCCACTTAGTCACAAACACTGGCCAAAATTGGCGTTCAAGTTAGTTTTTGGCATTTTTCACACACAAACAAATATTAACACTAACTTTGGCCAGTGTTTGTGACCAAATGGCTACTAAAAATGACTAGACCTTCCCCATTTGCAATTTATATATACTTAGATCTTAGATCTCCCTGCTGGCACTGACATGGACGGATATGCCATCTATGTGATTGCGAGGTCCTCACAAGGACCTCGCGATCACATGGCCCAGGGGGGCCGAAGAGGAAGGAGGGGGCTCCCAGGTAAGTCCCCATACCACGATCGCTGGTGACCGGGTAAGTACATAGGATGGCAGGCACGTGTTATGCCGCCCCCCAGCATTTAGAGCATGTTCCCGAAGGACGGCGTAGCACGCCTTCCGTCCTTAAGGGGTTAAGTTACTGCAGTATATGTTGTATTCCTTACTGTGGCTCTTGCTGTCTTCCGTATTCAAGATGCACTTGGAAAATTCCTGTGCAGCATATGGCACAATCACTGACTTGCCACACTTAAAGGAACGCTATAGGGTCAGAAATACAAAGCTAGATTTGATCTCGACCAAGAAAGCAGGGCGGGGCTGGAGCCAAATGCCACCTTGGTCAATCTTCACCTCCATGTAGAGTGTGGAGATCATGAATGTGCAGCACTAACCCAGAAAGCACATCTTGTGGCAGTCTCAGTAACTGCATTCCTGCCTACGGGCACCTCCAGTCTCAAACACTAACTTTTCTCTGAAAATACAGTTTACATTAAAATGTCTGCTGGAATGGACTATAGACACCAGAACAACTACATGTTGTAATTGTTCTGGTGACTATAGTGTCATTTTAAGCAACCACCACTCAGTCTGCCCATTATCACATCAGAGTGGAAGATCAAGTTATCAAAGATATCCTTACCCAATGTTTATTTTTTCTTTTAAGTGTCTTTCTGAGGAACATTTGATAAAATTCTTACACTGCTAGTAGGAAATGTAACCAGATTTTGAGTTGTGATCATTTATATCTGTTTTAGTTGAAGGACCTGATGATAGTTGGCATTGATTGCTACCATGACACATTATCTGGGCGGAGATCTATTGGAGGATTTGTTGCCAGTTTGAACCAAGGCATGACTCGGTACGTTTCACCTTACTTTACAGTGCTGTTTTTCTGACTGTGCATAGCAAAGTTTATTAACTGGATACTGTAGGCACCAAAATAAATCTATCTTAAAGGGAAATTATAGTGCCACTCTCCCTAGCGTGAGGACCAAAAGTTGCCTAACCCCCTGGATGTCCCTCTTGTAGACTGCCACTAGAGGTGAAGTTAACCCAGCAACTGTGGAGCAATAAACAAGCAAGGGGCTGATCTTCTTTGGTCCAGTAGCCTAGCGAAACAGGAACGAGTAATGGAGGGCCCAGTATGATGGAAAAGAAGTGCAGGAAAATAGACAAGCAGTGGACCACAGAAAGATGCGAGAGAAGCAACAGTGTGATCTTGGGATTTAGAAAGTTAGATCACTTTGTCTGGTGCAACTAATGTGGCCACCAGACACAGAGGAGCCAGATTTTTATGAGATCATCACAACTAACCGCCAACAAAATAGCTTCCGAGTAGGATTCATCCAAAAAACACCCCCAGTTGACCAAACATGCAGCAAGGAGGAAGAGGGCCCAAACTGCAAAAGCAAAGAGAGTGCTTTTAACACACAATATGTTTACCATCAAATGGGTAAATGTTACACCCCCAAGTCGACTGGGAATCCAGAACATTTCTGCATTTCTCTTCCATAATCCCATAGGTAAAGTAGCTGCTTTAAAAACACTGTCGTCAAGAAGGCCACGACCTCTTGTAGACTATCTTTCCAGACTGCTGGTATTCGGTATAAGGCTTTCCTGGCAAGTGCAGCGGTGTCCAGAACTTCTAACGTTGATTACAATCATTAATGGAGGTTATTGAAGTCTTCAGATAAGCAGCTTGTCAATTTACTGCTATTGTTAAGATTAAGTGAGATTCTCCCCCCCCCCTTTTATTTTATTCTTTCAATATATATCTTTTGAGCACTATTTGATTTATTTTTGGATCTGCTCTATTTTCCGTCCAGTTTGAGATTTCGATATTTGGTATCCATTAGGTATTCAGTGACTAAATGAAAATGCTGTTTTTTGATTTATAGCAAGCATCATTTTGCAATATGCCCACAATTTTTTACTCTATTTCTCTTGCTTCACATGAGTTATATCGAATATTTTTCATTGCTATAACTCAAATATTACTTTAATATCGGCACAATTGTAATGGGCGGCACTAAAGGCAGACTATTTAATAGACTATCGATATTCCCTCTACCTAGTGCTTAACTGCCTCCGTTGAAAATTATAACTTTTGATATGATGTTAATTTGAATTGAATAATTCAGCAGTCCTTATACAGTACTAAATGGACTAGTTTAATTCATGAGCACTTTACTGTTATTATTTGGAAATCGTCATTATCCAACGGATGGGAGCTGGGACAGACTATCTAATAGATTACCGATCTCTCAGTCACCACATCGATATATTCTGCCTAAGACTATTAAGACTTAACAATTATAGTCTATATCAGACTTTTTTCTTTTATGTCCATTTATAACCAATAACCGACAGGAGCAGCTTCCATTTAGGGCTTCATGGACCACTTCTATCTATGTTGATATTTTGTTCTCATAATATCTAGAGTATTTGTATTACTAATTACAGGTCCGTTTAGCACCTATTCTTAGATTCCCCTTTGGTGTATACACTTAGCACTGTTTTGGGTTTTTTATTATTATTATTATTACGTGTTTAATAAAATTGTATTATTTTCTATTTTATTCAGTAGGTTTACCTTGTCAGATAGTCTGTCCTGTATATATCTAGACATTCTATTGGTGCATACATTTTGCATCATCTCTTAGATACACTATATTTTGCCTCTTTACTATATTTGTGATTGTCACATACTTTATATGGATATGACTATAATGACTGCCAAGATCATGAGTTGATCTGTTGCCCTTATATCCTTGTGACTTGGGCTTGGACGGCATATCAGCATCCCTTTCTGTCCTCTGTTTACTCCCATTAGGAAAAGGGAGTCTTCTAGTTCATTTGTTTGATTCATCTTGTTACCAATGTCGAAAATTATAAGACAAGTCGTTGGAGGTAGAATCCTACATAGAAACTACTGGCGATTACTGGTTTCTTAATCTTGTAAAAGCAGGGCATTACTGGCTTGTTAAGAGTCTGCCCAACCCATATTTCCTCGTGGTACACTATTTACAGAAACCGTGTTCCTGTTGGATAAAAGGAGTTAGGGATTAGGTTCTAGGGAACCTCGAATTTCATGGGGTTCCTCAGGAATCTCCCAAATATCAAAGCCGGATCATTCCTTTAGACATGTATGAATTTAGATTATTTGGTTCCTCTCCTGAGGTTCAGAATCAAGACTGATGTTTCTGTAGCTCTGATTCTGCAGAAAGGAAATTTCATGGTGGAAATGGAGATGTATACCCACATATCCCTATTGCGGCTAAACTGGTGGACAGCATCAAGGTTTGTCCGACAAGTCTGTACTTTCAGCCTATAGAACGTGTAGTTTTCACCACAGAATGTATCTAACACAGGCTGGGGCACTCATCTAAATTCTCTAATGTGCCAGCGTTCTTGGTCCTAAGAAAAATAGCCCACTAATTTCAGAGCTCTTACAGGACCACTATAGGCACCCAGACCACTTCAGCTCAATTAAATAGTCTGCGTGCCAGGTCCCTCTAGTGTTAACCCTGCAGCTGAAAACATAGAAGTTTCAGAGAAACTGCTATGTTTCACTAAGGGTTAATCCAGCCTCTAGTGGCTGTCTCACTGACAGCCGCTAGAGGCGCTTCCCACTGAGAAAATCACTGAGAAGACGCTGGACATCCATAGGAAAGCATTTGAGTAATGCTTTCCTATGGGCGGTTTTAATGCGCGCGGACGTGCATGTGCATTCGGCGCAGAGGGAGGAGAATTCTCCAGCGCCGAGGGAGCCTGGCACTGGAGAAAGGTGGGGGTGGGGGGACCTAAAGACCCTATAGTGCCAGGTGGTCCTTTAGGGCAATTCTCCACTCCCCTCGCCAATTCAGATCTTGGTTAATTGAGGGACCTATTAGAATGTGGTCCGGCCACAACACTGTTTCTCTCACGTCAACAGACAGGGTGATGCCGGAGGCAGTCTGTTTCAACTATGTACCAAAACGGTGTACTGGGCTCAAGAAGGTGTATCGTCAGTGTCATCACCTACAACCTCCGCACAAGAGTGGTATCAAGAGTAATGGTCTGTAAATCCAATGATCACCATTATAAAGGGAGATTTGGAGTGTCCGGATAGACCTTAGGGCAGGGGTCCTCAAACTCCGGCCCCCCAGATGTTGCTGAACTACAACTCCCATGATTATTTGAATTACATAGATAGCCAGAGAATCATGGGAGTTGTAGTTCAGCAACATCTGGGGGGCCGGAGTTTAAGGACCTCTGCCTTAGGGCAAGGAGGGAAGAGAACATGAAGATTCCCAGGTTTGCCTCCCTAGCCAGTACAGATAGTCACGTTGAATAGTTGGTCTATCGATCAAGGGGGTTTCTAGACTGTTCCCAAGACTTCAAAAGAGATGAACGGACAGAGCAGTGGTTCTGCCAATCCTTCCGTACTGGCCAAACACTAGCTAGTTTCGACCTTGATGAAGATGACTTCCAAGTTTTGGGATCTTCCGATCTCAATCAAACACTTTTGGATAACACGATGTCCTGCTGGAAGTGTTGAATAGGTTTCTATTGATGGTAGGGCAACTGCATGTTGGATCCTACATCTTCTGAGTCTTCATAAATCCAAGTCCAATTGTGGCGTGTAATCTTCTAATTGTTCCGCCTCTAACTTTTTCATAAGGATTTGGGTGGAGTTTCTACATTGCTGTGAGGAACATCATTGTCTTCTAGTTCCTTTTTCCAATAGGTTCAAATTTACACTTCCTACAGGAGATTTTCACAGGTTGGGCGTTTCCACGTTAAGACCAAATTGTATTCCCCAAGTTCTTTCTGGGAAGGGATTGGTCTTCATATATGCTAGATAGAAGTTTTTTTTAAAGCAATAGGCTTCTTAGGCCACCCAGGAAGTTGTCTTTCTTCAGTCTTTCAGGTCCCCTTGAACTTTTGAGGTGGTTCCTTTTTAAGATGCTAAACCAGCATTCTTAGTGGCCATTACCTCGGCCAAGAGAGGAGGCGAGCTTCAGGCTATATTTTCAGTAGAATTTCTTATATTCCATCAGGGTAATGTAGCATTTCATCCTAAACATTCAATTCTTCCAGAGTTATCTTTTAGAGCCGTTAATCAGCTTATCTTTCAAACATCCTTCTATACCAATGCTACTTCCCCGCTGGAACAAGATGGCATAGTCTAGAGTTTAAAAAGGGCATTTCAGATCTACCTATCAAGATCAGACCACCCGTTGTCAACTTCTAGAAAAGTTTCAAGGGGAATGAAGCCTCTCGTAATTCTATTTCTCGTTATTTAGTCTATTATAATGGCTTACGCTTCAGTAGTTTTGATACGCCAGCGTGTCTCACAACGCATTCCACAAAGACAATGGCCACTTCATGGGCAGAGAATAGCTCTCGGCATGTATGCTTCTTGCTCAGCTTTTAGCACCTTCGTCATGCTTTTCAGGCCAGATATGCTCTTGTCCTCTAAAATTGCGTTAGGGCGTAGGTACTTCAAGCTGTTTAGGCGTAAGTCCCACCCGATTGGGGATCTTGCTATATCACATACATACTGCCACCATATGTCAGGAAAAACTGAAATTTGTACTCACCGTAAATTATTTTTTTTAGGGATCGACCGATTATCGGTTTTACCGATATTATCGGCCGATATTCGGTATTTTCGGCAATATCGGTATCGGCCAATAGGGATACCGATATTGCCGATAATACCTCCCAGGACCGCCAGGCTCATTACAAGCCCGGCGGTCCTGGGGGGGCGGGCAGCAAGCTATTACTCACCTCCCAGCAGCTCCTCCAGCGCCCCAGTGTAAATCTCGCGAGACCCGCGGCCAGCTCTGACGGCCGCGGGTCTCGCGAGAGTTACACTGGGGAGCTGGGGGAGGTGAGTAAACGCTTGTTGCCTACCCCCCCCCCCCCCCCCCCCCCCACAGCTAAGCCAATGCCACTGGACCACCAGGGATTAACATATCCCCCCTCCCTGGCAAGGCAACAAGCAGGGAGGGGGGACAACAACAAATAAAAAAATAATTAAATATATAAAAAAAATTATTTAATATAAAAATAAAAAAAATTATTTAATAAAAAATGCCCCCTCACACATACACTCTATTATTATACACAAACACACTGTGTATATAATTCATTGTTTGTATAGTGTGTGTGTGTGTGTATACAATGCAGTGTGTGTGTTTGTATAGTGTGTGTATATAATGCAGTGTGTTTGTATAGTGTGTGTATATAATGCAGTGTGTTTGTATAGTGTGTGTATAAAATGCAGTGTGTGTGTATAATGCAGTGCGTTTGTATAGTGTGTGTGTATATAAAATGCAGTGTGTGTGTTTGTGTAGTGTGTGTGTATATAATGCACACTACACAAACACACTGCATTATACACACACACACACTACACAAACACACTGCATTATATACACACACACTGCATTATATACACACACACTATACAAACACACACTGCATTATATACACACACTGCATTATATACACACACACACACTATACAAACACACACTGCATTATACACACACACTATACAAACACACTGCATTATATAAACACTACACAAACACACTGCATTATATACACAGTTTGTTTGTGTGGTGTGTTTGTGTTTGTGTAGTGTGTTTATATAATGCGCACTACACACACACTCTGCATTATATACATACACTATACAAACATACACTATAGAAACACACACTCTCTGCATTGTATAAACACACTACATTCACTATACACACACTACACATATACACACACTACACAAACACACACACTTTGCATTTAGTATATACAGCATTCACTTTACACACACACACACTGCATTCACTTTACGCACACTACCCACACACTACACAAACACTCTGCTTTCATTATATACACACAATATTTATTAATGGGAAAATACTGCTAAATACACACTGCATCCACTACACACACTAGACAAATACACACTGCATCCACTACACAAACACTCACTGCATCCACAACACACACTACACAAACAAACACTGCATCCACAACACTCACACTACACAAACACACACTGCATCCACTACACACACACTGCATCCACTACACACACACTGCATCCACTACACACACACTACACAAGCACACACTACACAAACACACAGCTCCCCTGTCTAAACACACTGCATCCACTACACGTGGCATGTATATTTTGTGCATTTACCTTTAGAAATTGTTTTATTTTCCGAAATGGTAAATTTACAGAATATCGGCAAATTATATCGGCTATCGGCCTGAAAGTTCACAGAATATCGGTATCGGCTCTAAAAAAATCAATATCGGTCGATCCCTAATTTTTTTTCTTAATATGGTGGCAGTTCAAAACTCCCTCCCTCTAAATTACAGTTTTGCTTGCAGTATGTGGCTTAGTTGTGTATTCTTGCTACGTGTTGGGTGGGTTTGCCGGGGGAAGCCCTTTATAGGGTAAAGGGGAGGGACTTTTCTTAATTACCTATCTTGTAGATGCTTGTCCCAATTAGGATGCACAACCCATATGTACAGCCACCATATTAGGGGAAAAAAAGCATTTACAGAGTAAAAGTTTCTGTTTTTACATTTATTTAAATCAACAAACCATTTTCAGGTTATAACTGTCATGTTTTTTTACTTTTTTTTATTTTTTTTTTAGTTGGTTTTCTCGATGTGTTCTCCAGGATCAAAAGCAAGAGATTGTTGATGCTCTGAAAATTTGCATGCAAGGTAAAACAAGATAAAAAATTATTCTAAAGTGTTTCCTGTGTTATTCCTGGTATATCACTCAGTATGGTTATTTTGAGCAGTGAAACTGCATGGGGATATGTTCTATACCAGTGATGGCGAACACACGGCACGCGTGCCACAGGTGGCACGCCGGGCCCTCTCTGTGGGCACGCGGCCATAGGTTTGCCATCAATGCAGAGTAGGCACCTGCCTGCCCGAAACAGCAGGCGCCTACTCTGCTTCCGTGTCTGGAGGACCGGAAGCAGGGGGGAGGGATCGAGGAAACAGCTCTCCTATCCTCCCTCGAGCTGTGTGGAGCGTTGCCGCACGTTACCATGGCAACGCTCCACACAGCATCGCGCGGGCCTGGTGGTCCTCCTGTCCTGCATACCACCACCGGACCACCAGGGACCACCAGGGATGGCTGTGTCCCCCCCCCTCCCCTTCACCAAAGGTAAGAAGAAGGGAAGGGAAGGGGGGGGGGAATACTGATTTAAGAAGTATTTAATATGTAAAAAAAAAAAAATAATTTAATGCATCTTCAACTCCTACCCACAGTGCCCCTACCCCCCCTACCCACAGCACCCCTACCCACCTACACACAGCACCCCAACCCCCCCTACCCACATCACCCCTATCCCCCTACCCACAGCACCCCTACCCCCAGCACCCCTACCCTAAGGGGGGGGGGGGGTACTGATTTAAGAAGTATTTAATATGTAAAAAAAATAAAATAATTTAATGCATCTTCAACTCCTACCCACAGCGCCCCTACCCCCCTACCCACAGCACCCCTACCCCCCTACCCACAGCAACCATACCCCCCTACCAACAGCACCCCTACCCCCCTACACACAGCACCTCTACCCCCCTACCCACAGCACCCCTACCCCCCTACCCACAGTACCTCTACCCCCCTCACACAGCACCCCTACCCACAGTACCCCTACCCCCTACACACAGCACCCCTACCCCCTACCCACAGCACCCCTACCCCCCTACCCACAGCACCCCTACCCACCTACCCACAGCACCCCTACCCACAGCACCCCTACCCCCTACCCACAGCACTCCTACCCCCCTACCCACAGCACTCTTACCCCCCCACACACAGCATCCCTACCCCCTACACACAACACCCCTACCCCCCTACCCACAGCACCCCTACCCCCCACACACAGCACCCCAACCCCCCACCCACAGCACCCCTACCCCCTACCCACAGCACCCCTACCCCCCCACACACAGCACCCCACACAGCACCCCTACCCCCACTACACACAGCACACCTACCCCCTCTACACACAGCACCCCTAACCCCCCCACACACAGTACCCCTTCCCCCCACACCCACACCCCCCACACACAGTACCCCTTTCCCAAACACACACAGCACCCCTTCCCCCAAACACACACAGCACCCCTTCCCCCAAACACACACAGCACCCTACCCCCCCACACACAGCACCCCAACTCCCCACACACAGCACCACTATCCCCCCCACACACAGCACCCCTCACACACACACACAGCACTACACACAAACACATACACTGTACCCCTCAATGCAGTATATGTGTGTGTGTGTTCAGCAGTCTTTATTTATTCAGCAGACTCCGTGTGTATTCAGCAGACTGCGTGCGTACTCAGCAGACTGCGTGCGTGTATTCAGCAGACTGTGTACTCAGCAGTGTGTGTGTGTACTCAGCAGACTGTGTACTCAGCAGTGTGTGTGTACTCAGCAGACTGTGTACTCAGCAGTGTGTGTGTGTACTCAGCAGACTGTGTACTCAGCAGTGTGTGTGTGTGTGTATTCAGCAGTGTGTGTATTCAGCAGTGTGCATGTATTCAGCGGACTGTGTGCGTGTTTGTGTGTGTATTTAGCGGACTGTGTGTGTATTTAGCAGTCTGTCTGTGTGTCGGTGTGTGTATGTATTAAGCAGTTGGTGTGTGAATGTGTTCAGCAGTCTGTGTGTATGTATTGCATTTGTTGGAGATACTAATAAATATAAGCTTAATTTATATCATTATTTAAAATTTGTATAATTGAACTCTCTGTTGTGAGAGAAAGTTGTTAACTGTACGAGTAGTTTTTTCTAAACGTAATCCTCAGTATTCAGGTTTAATTGCTGTGTTGGCACTTTGAGGGAAAAAAAGTTGGCATGTATTGCGGTTTAGGCACTCGGGCTCAAAAAGGTTCGCCATCACTGTTCTATACACTATAACTGCTTCATTAAAGGGACACAACAGTGACCAGAACAACTACAGCTTAATGCAGTTGTTCTGATGAGTTTAGTCCCTGCAGGCTTTTTGTAGTAAACAGTCTTTTCAGAGAAAAGGCAATGTTTACATTACAGCGTAGTCATACCTCCACTGACCACTCCTCTGATGGCTACTAGAGGCGCTTCCTGGGGCATTCAGTGTCTCCACCCTCTGCATGGAGACATAGAACTTTCCTCCTAGAGATGCATTGATTCAATGCATCTCTATGGGGAGGTGCTGTTTTGCCAGGACTGTTTTTGGCTTGTGCTGGCTCTGCCCCAATCTTCCTCATTGAAAAGATTAGCCAATCCAATGTTTTCCTATGGAAAAGCATTGTGATTGGCTGAGATCACCACTTATGTCAGCCAAGGAGACAGATCAGGGGCAGAGCCAGACCGGAATAACGCTAAGATTTTACTATATTATGGGGGGGGGGGGAGGCCTAGATAGTGTTTTTGACACTAGGCTTAGGAATACATGTTTGTGTTCCTGCCTCTATAATGTTCATATCAGCTAAAGTTTTTTTGGTGCCTATAGTATGGTATCCCTTTAATCTTTTGTGGGGGGTTTTCACACAATTTTTTAAGAGGGGGAACATTCAGTTTAAAATGCTTGGTTACATTGCCTGGGGGATGTAGTTTAATTTTGTGTCCTTAAGGGATCAAGGGGTTAAAGAGACAAAGCTAATACCAACTGAAAAGGCAACTAGCAAATTATCAGGGAAGAAAAGCAAGTCTAATACCAAAATGTAAAAGCAATTTAGCAGATTATCAGGGTAGGGAAGGGAGAGGGTAGCAGGGGACAAATACCACACCATAAACATTCAAATATAATGATAAATGTAATATAATCTAACACTTCCAAATCGAGAGATAGCCCACATAAATGTCTGGTTATTGTGAATGAACTACTTAAGAACCAGAGCTACTTTGAGATGAAATGAATTTGTGAGCAAGGCCTTTTTGTCACTTTTACCATGTGTTTATTCTACCACAATCACCCTTACCCAATAAGTATCTATAGACTGTAAGCTCATTTGAGCAGGGTCCTCTTCAACCTATAATTATTTGGGTGGTTGTTTTTTTTATTTAAACTGGTTACAGCCTCAAGTGTTTTTGGATATGATGCGACAAGTTTTGTGCACCTGGATTATGGTAATCCACATATGTTCAATTGGGGTTTTGTCTAGGCCACAAACATTCAGAGTTGTCCTTAAGCCACTGTTGCATTGTCTTGATGAATGGTGAATCATCTGCCCAGTCTGAGCATCATGGACTAGGTTTTTATTAAAGATATCTCTATAATCTGCTGTGTTAATCTTTTCATCAGCTTTGATCATTCTTGTAGTGTCTGTCCCCTCAGCATGATGCTGCCACCACCATGCTTAACTAGTGGGATGGTTTTCTCCAGACATTATGCTTTGAACTAAGGCCAAACCACTCAATCAAGAATTTTTTCTCAGTCTGTATGTACTCTTAAGCAAATTCGAAGCAGGCTTCCAGTGAGGAAAGTTTTCAGTTTGGCCAGTTTTCCATAATGGCCATATCTGTAGTTTTGTATTGGTGGTTGTTGTGCATACATATTTCTGGAGCTTAACACAAGTGAATTTTGAGCAATCAAGGGGAAAGGGCCTTGGTAAGAGGAGCAACCATTTCCACTAGGTGGCAAACTTTGGAAAGAGACTGTGCCTCAACACAATTCTGTCTCTGAGCTCTGTAGACCTCGTGGATTGGTGCGTTCTTGCATAAGCATTTACAGCTCTGGCTCCAGTCACAGTGTAAAAACTTTTCGAAGATGATCAAGAGAAATGGGATACATCAAATCTAAATGTCTAGTGCAAAGCAGGGGGTATGGATGCTTACATCAATGTGATATTGTGTTTTTTTTTTTTTTTTTGCTTGGCTGTGGTACTGAAAGTAAATGGATGTGGAATACTTTTTTTGTTATGCACTGACATTATCAGGTTTGATCAAATATGTGAAATTTATTTTAAACTAGAGAAATGTTTTACACTGCAAGTGTCCTTCCTGGACATTCATGAGTTTATTAACTAAGCTTAGAATTGTGCACATCAGATGCATAATTAGTAGAGCAGCTATAATTGCCAGTGTATGATAATTTTTCCAGTCTTGTTGTTCTTTGGGGACCTTAATCCCATCATAAAAAGGTGTTGGCAGAGATGCAGTTAGATAAAGAGCCATCTAAAATGGGACTTTCTCATGTTTGGCATAGCGGTCACTTAAAGCAGTATTGTAAATGGCTACCTCTTGATATATGATAGAAATTGGCTATCCAGCAGTTTCCTTTTTTCTAGATTACAGCAGCAAGAGGAATATGTGTGTGTATATATATTTATCTTGATAAAGACCCAAGGAGGGTCGAAACGTCGATTTATTTTTTTTGTACTTTGCACAGGATATGTATTACTTGATGATACAGTAAATACCAGTTTTTTCACTGAGAAGAGTCCTAGTGTGCTCTCTTCATTTTCTAATATATATATATATATATATATATATATATAATTTTTTTTTTTTTTTTTTTTTTAAGGATCATTATAGGGTCAGGAACACAAGCATGTATCCCTGACCCTATAGTGTTAACACCACCATTTAACCATCTAGCCCCCCTGGGCACCTCCTGCCTCCATAAATATAGCAAAATCTTACTGTATTCAAGCCTGAAGCTGTAACTCTGCATGCTGTTAGACTCAGAAAAACAAGCAGTCTGCTTACATCATCAGAAGTGGTAGCCTGATCCAATCACAGTGCTTCCCCATAGGATTGGCTGAGACTGACAAAGAGGCAGATCAGTGGCAGAACCAGCACAATTCAAACACAGCCCTGGCCAATCAGCATCTCCTCATACGGATGAATTGAATCAATGAATCTCTATGAGGAAAGTTCAGTGTCTGCATGTAGAGGGAGGAGATACTGAATGTTTGGATGCATTTTGGACAGCCATGACCCAGGAAGGATCTCTAACAGCTATCTGAGGAGTGGCCAGTGAAGTTATCACTAGGCTGTAATGTAAACACTGCATTGTCTCTGAAAAGACCGTATTTGCAACAAAAAGCCTGAAGGGAATGATTCTACTCACCAGAACAAATTCAATAAGCTGTAGTTGTTCTGGTGACTATAGTGTCCCTTTAAGTTTAGACACCTAGCACAAACTGTATGCATGGTAGATAAAGACTGTGGTGTACCCAGCAGCTGCCCAGTTCATAAAACTTGTTGTCCTATTTATGTGTTATAATCTTCTAACAAAAAAAATATTTCCTTAGCTGCATTAAAAGCCTGGTATTCACACAACAAAAATCTACCAGCTCGTATCATAATCTATCGGGATGGAGTAGGAGATGGTCAACTGAAAACTTTGGTGGATTATGAAATAACACAGTTTCTGGATTGCATTAAGTCTGCCGGGAAAGACTACAGGTACCAGTTATATTTTGTTATTTGGTGGTAAATAAGTTTTATTTAGCATGTGGCATATCTTAAGCTGGCATGGCCAAATTATAGTATAACTACAGGTCCCATAATGCTTTGACTCCCTAACTACCTTGGATAAGGTTATTTACAGTGCATTGTCTAGCACACTTTCTAATCAATGTGCATTGTGTTGTATTCAATACATTGCATTATTTATATTAATTTCACTGGCTTTACAATTGAAATTTTAAGTATAAGATTTGAATACTTCTTAAATATGTATGTGATCCTAATCGAGAACTTTATTTTCCAGCCCTAAACTAACTGTTGTTGTGGTTAAGAAACGCATAAATGCACGATTCTTTGCACATGCTGGTGGCAAACTTAATAACCCGCCGCCTGGGACCATTGTTGATGTTGAAGTCACCAGACCCGAATGGTATGTAGATAGATTCATATTAACACGCTGACTTAATGTAATTAAAATGGTAACTGAACTTGCATAAGCATTAAGTGTGAAATTAGAAGCCAAATTACATGTAAAATGCACTTGTTGCCCTTTATGTCCACTGTTGCTAGAGGGAGATTAGGTAACAGTGATTTCGTCAAGTATTGTAACAAAACAATCCATTTCTATTCTGCACATGAATGCTTCTAGTTGAATAAAAAGTCTTGATTTGGTAGGCTCTGTATAAAAGTAGAGTTTGGATACAATTGCATACACTGAACAAAAATAACGCAACACTTGTTTTTGTCCCCCATTTTTCATGAGCTGAACTCAAAGATGTACACAAAAGGCCTATTTCTCTAAAATATTAACAAATCTGTCTAAATCTGTGTTAGTGAGCACTTGTCCTTTGCCGAGATAAAACGTCCACCTCACAGGTGTGGCATATCAAGATGCTGATTAGACAGCATGATTATTCGGCAAAGGAGAAGTGCTCACTAACACCGATTTAGACAGATTTGTGAACAATATTTGAGAGAAATAGGCCTCTTGTGTACATAGAAAGTCTTAGATCTTGGAGTTCATTTAACCCCTTAAGACTGGAGGGCGTACTATTACGTCCTTTTTAAAGCGGCTCTAAACGCCGCCGGGTGTAATAGTACGCCCTCCGGTCTTTCCTTACTTACCCGGTCGCCGGCGGTCCCACGCCGGCGATTGCGGTTAGGGGGACTCCCAGGAAGCCCCCCCGCGGCAGATCTTCCTCCTCCGGACAATCACATGGCAGGGATAGCTGGCTTCTGTATTGCCAGCAGGGGGACTGCCTGTAATGACAGGTGGTCCCCCTGCTGGCTGAAAATAAAATAAATATTAAAAGTGTAAAAAAATAATAATATATACTTCGATCATTTATATATATATATATATATATATATATATATATATATATATATATATATATATATATATGTACACTGTATAGGTGTATGTTACTGTTAATATATATAATTTTATATATATTAAATTACACGTAGACTGATACTGATTAAATATATATATATAATTATTGTTATATTTATATATAATATAAAAAATTAAATATGTAAATACGTTAAAAAATAAAATAAAATAATTAAAAAATATGTAGATGTGTTATTTCGTTCTAACTGTATTGTGATATTAATATATATATATAAAAAACCACGTAGAACAAAATAATATATATATCTATATATATATATATATATACCTAAATATAAATAAAAATATTTTTAAAAAAATTATTTATATATATATATATATATACATTTATATTCACATACGTGTGTGTATATATATACATATATTAATTCTACATATATTTTTATGTAATATTTTTACATAATTGGGTATCTTAATTACAATTAGCGGGACCTGCCTGACAACCCATGCCGAAAGTAAAGAGAATTTAATTTGCTAGCACTATATTTAACCCTATAACTTTCCAAGACATCACAAAGCCTGTACATGGGGGGTACTGTTCTACTCGGGGGACTTCGCTGAACACAAATATTAGTGTTTCAAAACAGTAAGATGTATTACGATGATATTGCCAGTAAAAGTGATGTTTTTTGCATTTTTCACGCACAAACAGCACTTACACAGACGATATTATTGCTGCGATACTTTTTACTGTTTTGAAACACAAATATTTGTGTTCAGCGAAGTCTCCCGAGTACAACAGTACCCCTCATCTACAGGTTTTATGGTGTTTTCAAAAGTTACAGCGTCAAATATAAGGCTTGTGTTTCATTTTTTTCACATTAAAATTTGCCAGATTGGGTATGTTGCCTTTGAGACCCTATGGTAGCCCAAGAATGAAAATTACCCCTATGATGGCATACCATTTGCAATAGTAGACAACCCAAGGTATTGCAAACGGGGTATGTCCAGTCTTTATAGTAGCCACTTGGTCACAAACACTAGCCAAAATTGCATTAGTTTTTTTTTGTTTTTTTTTTTGGCATTTTTCACACACAAACAAATACTAACACTAACTTTGGCCAGTGTTTGTGACCAAATGGCTACTAAAAAAGACTGGACATACCCCATTTGCAATACCTTGGGTTGTCTACTATTGCAAATGGTATGCCATTATGGGTGTAAATTTAATTCCTGGGCTACTATACAGTCCCAAAGGCAACGTAACCAATCTGGCGAATTTCAATTTCAAATGTAACGTGCTATATTTGACCCCGTAACTTCCCAAAACTCCATAAAACCTGTACATAGGGGGTACTGTTTTACACGTGAGACTTTGCTGAATACAAATATGTGTATTTTATTGCAGTAAAAGCAAACCGTATTATGACGTTGACAGTTAAAATGTCATGTAAAAAAATAACATTTCTTATTTTCTCCCATTTTTTTCATATTAAATTATGTTTCATAGCTAAATATTTGATATTAAATGAAAGCCCTGTTTCCCCTGAATAAAATGATATATAATAAGGGGGGGGGGGGGTGCATTTATTATGAAAGAGGTGAATTACGGTTGGACAGACATATAGCGCAAATGACAGGTTTTGTTTACATTTTGTTTCGTTCACGTGTACCTTTGGCTCCGTCCTTAAGGGGTTAATGAAAAATGGGGGCAAAAGCAAGTGTTGCGTTTGATTTTGTTCGATGTAGTTATAATGCTGAATTGCTGTATTGTTGGACGTTTAAAATTCTAAACTTTTGTCTGCAACATTTGACTTGCCTGCGTACAGATGAACTCCTGAAAACACTACTGCATCCGAATGGTGTCATTTGATTTGGGTATTATTACATTGGTGGACAGCATCATCAAAGGGACACTTTAGGCACTGTAACTGCTAAATCCGATTTAGTATCTGGAGTCTGCTGGCACTGTCCATCCGTGCAGTGTTAAACCATTTTTATTGCTTAATAAGAGTCCCCGGTGTTGCAGATGAAGTTCTTGTAGAACTTGATTAATTATGAAATTTATTATAGGAATAAAACCTGAAAATGACATCCTTGAATCCAAGTCTAAAAGCAGCTTTGGTACAGGAGATGCAATAGCTGTTTACAGAAGCTAATGTCCTGGTTGAATGTTCATAT
Source organism: Pelobates fuscus (assembly GCF_036172605.1). NCBI lineage: Eukaryota > Metazoa > Chordata > Amphibia > Anura > Pelobatidae > Pelobates > Pelobates fuscus. The sequence continues at coordinate 138,753,549 of NC_086321.1, forward strand.
TTGATGTCATCATTGTATTCTCATATGTATACACTCACTGTAAACATTTTTTTAGAGCTGGTTAGCCATGACCAATAGCCTGCAACTGTAACATAGAGAGCACTTTGCAATGGCATTTCTTTACGGCTAAAGAGATTTCGTGAAAACACTAAACCAGAATCCTTGGAAACCTAGAGGAAGGGTGAACAATGCTAAGAATAAAGGAATCGCTAACCGTTACAATTTATTATAAATATTACCCTTGGTTACTTATAAAGACTCAATACAATGGATATCGAAGGGATAAGAGAAGTTCCGTATGAGAGGCTAGTCATCCCATAATGATAGGGAAACTATTCACAAGCTGCTAATAGGAGGTAGGAGTCTGAATTTACTGGACCTGTCTCTTTCCATCCACAAAGGTGGTAGTATTTTCACCACCTTATTTAGATAGAAGACAGCGTCCAATAACCTTGTGAATTGGTCAAGTTACCATACGGCTCTGTAAAAAGCAGGAATCTCCATTTGCCAATATCTATGGCTTTACAGAAATTGCTCCTTGTTAGAGGATTTCAAGACTAAAGCAAGAGATTTATGCATATCCTTTATGGATATTCTCACTTCTGCAACATGTGATCACCCTGTACTTGTCAATTATGGCAAGGAGGGGGAAGAACCTAGAAGGCCTATTGAGTTACTGTGATTTTATCATAGTTATATAGGCTGAAAAAAGACATGTCAGTCAGGTTCAACCTATTTTTGTTGTTAATCCAAAGGAAAGCAAAAAACAGTTTGAAGGGGTTTCCAGTTTTGCAACTCACATAATCAGATGTACACAATATAAGACTTGCACATGCATGTACAATCACAGACCAATACGCACAGTCAGACATGCATTAGCCCCCCCACCACACACACACAATCACTGACAAAAGATTTACAAAAATTACATTCATACTAATGAGGTCCATCCAGCCTCCCTGCCTTGCTCCTGGAGGGCTAGAATGGATTCTCTGACCCTTGCGCGCCCAGCAATGATGCCAAAGCCGGGACTTCATATCCCGGTGGCCAGCTCACTGTAGGGCGCACGATAGAGCTGTTTTGGAGGAGCACAGTATGTGAAGGGGTCCCTCGCCGCCCAGTAGCGCGGACTGCTAGTGGTTGCGGGCCTGGGGTTGAGCACAATAGTATCCCTTTAAGATCACTGGGTACATTCTGAGATCAGCAGCAGTATAATTAATTACATATCTCTACGTGAGATGTTCTTTTTATAACTACTTCCACCCAGTTCTGTCTATGAATGATGGGAGTTACAGGACTGCAGTGCGTGTCCCATACATGTTTTAACTAAAACTATCTAGCACTGTAGTGCGTGTTTCTTGCCGGCATACTTGCCTGTAGAAGGGTACTTCGTGGGTGATCTGAATGATGCACAATCAAACAATGTTGGCCTTTTCGTTTAACCCCTGATAGCACTACGATGTAGAGCTATAGGAGGTGAGCTGGGAAATCTAGACCAGTATATTACCAGTCTTACTATTAGTCCTGCCCTTTTGGAATACCCCTCCAAAGTGAATTCATAGAGATATTGCCCATCCTGTGTGGTTCACGCCCACCATCTGCCACAGTATTCACATGAGAGGAGCTGGCTGAACCCTTCTAGCGTGGACGTGACCTATAGTGTGCAGTGCAAGAAAGGCGGTATTCTTTGGTTTTCTTCTCCCCTGCCTCTACACAGTATAATTACTTGGCACAAACCCCACGTGGGTCATTGACCTATTATCTATGGACAGGGGAGTGACCGCATAGCTCACACCCCTCCCACCTGTTCTGATTAGATCATTCTTTAATTTACTATGCATCTAATTGACAATGTTGACCTGTCTAATTAAGAAGGTACCTTTATTAGGAACAGTTTGTGCTTAGCACTTCATTCATGCCTCTGACAACGGCATATACACATGCCAAAACGCGCATTGGGCTTTTGTAACCCACTTTGTGTTGTGGGTTTTTTTTTTGTTTTGTTTTTTTTCCATACATTTTTGTTGGCACTGTTTTTCTGTGATTCAATGTGCATGTTTTGGATAGCTAAAAGTTAGTTGGTTCCCTTAGGCACTATTAGATTTTCTACGGTGCAGAGGTACTTGGGAACAGCATGTTGATCGAGAGATCTATTACTACTTTGCTCCCCCTTTTCTTGTTCTTATTAGCTCTTCCAGTCCTATATGCAAACAAAGTCTCCCCTGTGTGTTTATAGTTGTGATGGTGTTTTAAGTTTCCTTTTTCTCTGGGGTCTATTGATGCCCTATAATAAAATGTTTTTTAATTAATTTTTATATATATAGTACAACACCCATAGAACTCTCTTCTTGGTGCTCCCAAAGCTTATTTGGCTAGGGATCACCTTTAGTTTAAATTGTTATAACCGATGTTAAGGCATTTATACCCCTTATAGCAGAGTTTTCCAATTAATTTTTCCCTTGGAACCATTTGACATGGTATAGCAAAACTTTGGAACCCCAACAAAAAAGTGTGCCGCAGCGCAAACCTTTCCATGGGCAGAATGTAATGTTCTCTTTTGCTTGCAATTTCTTTTTGTATCTGGTTTAATTGGTGACAATTGTATTTGCATGTCTGCAGTTGCGTCAAGACGATTTCGATACTTTGTTTTTGTTGCAGAGTAGAGCGAGAAGCCATTTGCTGGCGAATGGTAACAGAACTTTGATTGCCCGCTTGGACAATTCTGGGTATTCTTCACACAAATCATCGCAAAAAGAGAAACTTCTTTACATTATTGGCTTAGTTGACTGTCAGAAGTTATATCGATCAGATTCTCAAAATCTACTTCAGAAAAAATTGGCTGGCTTGTCTTTTATGAATGGATTTTGAACCCAGTCATTATTGTTTTCATTAAAGAATGGAAAATACTGATTAATAGATGTAATTAAATGGCAAAGATGATCTACAATTTCATTGTGAATTTCATCTTCAAGTGTTGGCAAATTATTTTGCTCAACAGATGAGGTCCATAACTGCAGCTTACGAGACAGTAAAAATATTCATCTAGCACAGTTTTAAAGCGGCACTGTCATGCCGAATCCCGTTTTTTTTTTAACCCGCCTCCACTACATCCAATCGACCCCCTAGTCACCCCCAAATGCCCCTAAGCCCCCCACATTACCTCTTTTTAATTCTTTATCTTCTGCCCCGATCTTTATTCAGGGCGCCGCCATCTTTGTGTGGGTAGGTGAAGTCCCTGTGGGACACGTCATCTACCCACACTACACAGACTGTGAGATTCCCGCACATGCCCAGTGAAACACCTGGACATGCGAATGGGAATTTCACCCATTCATTCATTCATGAGACAGACGAATGAATGAATAGAAAAAATCAGACGAACAAACTAACACTGAGTATCAGTGTTAGTTTGTTCGTTCAGTTTATTACAAGGAGGGAGCTACCGGCGTGCAGCTCCCTCCTTGTAATATGTAACTATAGAAGCGGCAGGGAGCAGAGCTCCCCACCACTTCATAAGCCCCCCATGTCTCCCCCTCACTCTATGGGGGTCAATATGACCCCCATAATAGCACAAGGGAGATTAAAATCTCCCCAATACCCCTACTCGCTATACCGCGAGTAGGGGCATGTCCACTAAACAGTGAGCAGCCTGTGTCTGCTCACTGTAAAAAAAAAATGGTAATAAGGGGGGGACCTACTGTCCCCCGGCCCCCACCCCTGCGCGGTGGGTGGGGGCCCTAATAAAACAATAAGGGGGGGGACCTATTGTCCTCCACCCCTGAGCGGTGGGTGGGGGCCCTAATAAAACAATAAGGGGGGGGACCTACTGTCCTCCCCCCCCTGGCCCCCACCCTTGCGCGGTGGGTGGGGGCCCTAATAAAACAATAAGGGGGGACCTATTGTCCTCCCCCCCGGCCCCCACCCCTGCGCGGTGGGTGGGGGCCCTAATAAAACAATAAGGGGGGGGGGACCTACTGTCCCCCCTCTGGCCCCCACCCCTGAGCGGTGGGTGGGGGCCCTAATAAAACAATAAGGGGGGGACCTACTGTCCTCCCCCCCTGGCCCCCACCCCTGCGCGGTGGGGGGGGGACCTACTGTCCTCCCCCCCTGGCCCCCACCCTTGCGCGGTGGGTGGGGGCCCTAATAAAACAATAAGGGGGGGGACCTACTGTCCTCCCCCCCCTGGCCCCCACCCTTGCGCGGTGGGTGGGGGCCCTAATAAAACAATAAGGGGGGGGACCTATTGTCCTCCCCCCCGGCCCCCACCCCTGCGCGGTGGGTGGGGGCCCTAATAAAACAATAAGGGGGGGGACCTACTGTCCTCCACCCCTGAGCGGTGGGTGGGGGCCCTAATAAAACAATAGGGGGGGGACCTATTGTCCTCCCCCCCCGGCCCCCACCCCTGCGCGGTGGGTGGGGGCCCTAATAAAACAATAAGGGGGGACCTATTGTCCTCCCCCCCGGCCCCCACCCCTGCGCGGTGGGTGGGGGCCCTAATAAAACAATAAGGGGGGGGACCTACTGTCCCCCCTCTGGCCCCCACCCCTGAGCGGTGGGTGGGGGCCCTAATAAAACAATAAGGGGGGACCTACTGTCCTCCCCCCCTGGCCCCCACCCCTGCGCGGTGGGGGGGGGACCTACTGTCCTCCCCCCCTGGCCCCCACCCTTGCGCGGTGGGTGGGGGCCCTAATAAAACAATAAGGGGGGGGACCTATTGTCCTCCCCCCCGGCCCCCACCCCTGCGCGGTGGGTGGGGGCCCTAATAAAACAATAAGGGGGGGGACCTACTGTCCTCCACCCCTGAGCGGTGGGTGGGGGCCCTAATAAAACAATAAGGGGGGGACCTAGTGTCCTCCCCCCCCGGCCCCCACCCCTGCGCGGTGGGTGGGGGCCCTAATAAAACAATAAGGGGGGGACCTATTGTCCTCCCCCCCGGCCCCCACCCCTGCGCGGTGGGTGGGGGCCCTAATAAAACAATAAGGGGGGGGAACTATTGTCCTCCCCCCCGGCCCCCACCCCTGCGCGGTGGGTGGGGGCCCTAATAAAACAATAAGGGGGGGGACCTAGTGTCCTCCCCCCCCCGGCCCCCACCCCTGCGCGGTGGGTGGGGGCCCTAATAAAACAATAAGGGGGGGACCTATTGTCCTCCCCCCCGGCCCCCACCCCTGCGCGGTGGGTGGGGGCCCTAATAAAACAATATGGGGGGGGGGAACTATTGTCCTCCCCCCCGGCCCCCACCCCTGCGCGGTGGGTGGGGGCCCTAATAAAACAATAGGGGGGGACCTACTGTCCTCCCCCCTGGCCCCCACCCCTGCGCGGTGGGTGGGGGCCCTAATAAAACAATAAGGGGGGGGACCTACTGTCCTCCCCCCCTGGCCCCCACCCTTGCGCGGTGGGTGGGGGCCCTAAATGACCCGCCCCCCCATCAAGGTGACTAGGGGTCCCAAGCCCCTAGTCACCCCCCACCCAACACATTCTATCCCCTACCTACCCCCCTCACCCTAAAAATAGTGAGGGGGGAATAAAATAACTAACCTGTAAAAAAAAAAAAAAAAACTTACCATTTGACGTCTTCTTTTTTCTAAATTCTTCTTACTTCAGCCCCCCAAAAGGCCAAATAAAAATCCATAAACCCGTCGCACTTTAAAAAAAAAAAAAAAAAACGAGCGCAAACAAAAATTAATCCATCTTCACCCATGGAGGGCACGCCACGTACTGAGCTCCGCAGGGCGGGTCAAGGCTTATAAAGCCTTGCCCCGCCCAGCAATTAGGCTTAGAACACAATGATTGGTTGGTTTAAGCCAATCAGAGTGCTCTGTGTCATTTTACACAGCGTGGGAAAATTCAAAAGAACTTTCCCACGCTGTGTAAAATGACAGATCACTGTGATTGGATGGTTTTCAAGCCATCCAATCACAGTGCTCTGTGTCATTTTACAAGCGTGGGAAAATTCCAAAGAACTTTCCCACGCTTGTAAAATGACACAGAGCACTGTGATTGGATGGATTTCAAGCCATCCAATCACAGTGCTCTGTGTCATTTTACACAGCGTGGGAAAGTTCAATTATCCCACGCTGTGTAAAATGACACAGAGCACTGTGATTGGATGGCTTGAAAACCATCCAATCACAGTGATCTGTCATTTTACACAGCGTGGGAAAGTTCTTTTGAATTTTCCCACGCTGTGTAAAATGACACAGAGCACTCTGATTGGCTTAAACCAACCAATCATTGTGTTCTAAGCCTAATTGCAGGGCGGGGCAAGGCTTTATAAGCCTTGACCCGCCCTGCGGAGCTCAGTACGCGGCGTGCCCTCCATGGGTGAAGATGGATTAATTTTTGTTTGCGCTCGTTTTTTTTTTTTTTTTTTTTTTAAAGTGCGACGGGTTTATGGATTTTTATTTGACCTTTTGGGGGGCTGAAGTAAGAAGAATTTAGAAAAAAGAAGACGTCAAATGGCAAGTTTAATTTTTTTTTTTTTACAGGTTAGTTATTTTATTCCACCCTCACTATTTTTAGAGTGAGGGGGGTAGGTAGGGGATAGAATGTTTTGGGTGGGGGGTGACTAGGGGCTTGGGACCCCTAGTCACCTTGATGGGGGGGGGGTTCATTTAGGGCCCCCACCCACCGCGCAGGGGTGGGGGCTAGGGGGGAGGACAGTAGGTCCCCCCCCCCCCTTATTGTTTTATTAGGGCCCCCACCCACCGCTCAGGGGTGGTGGCCGGGGGAGGACAGTAGGTCCCCCCCCTTATTGTTTTTATTAGGGCCCCCACCCACCGCGCAGGGGGGGAGGACAATAGGTCCCCCCCCCTTATTGTTTTTATTAGGGCCCCCACCCACCGCGCAGGGGTGGGGGCCAGGGGGGGAGGACAGTAGGTCCCCCCCCTTATTGTTTTTATTAGGGCCCCCACCCACCGCGCCGGGGGGGAGGACAGTAGGTCCCCCCTCTTATTGTTTTTATTAGGGCCCCAACCCACCACGCAGGGGGGGAGGACAATAGGTCCCCCCCCCCTTATTGTTTTATTAGGGCCCCCACCCACCGCTCAGGGGTGGAGGACAGTAGGTCCCCCCCCCCTTATTGTTTTATTAGGGCCCCCACCCACCGCTCAGGGGTGGGGGCCGGGGGGGGAGGACAGTAGGTCCCCCCCCCCCCTTATTGTTTTTATTAGGGCCCCCACCCACCGCTCAGGGGTGGGGGCCGGGGGGGGAGGACAGTAGGTCCCCCCCCCCTTATTGTTTTTATTAGGGCCCCCACCCACCGCGCAGGGGTGGGGGCCGGGGGGAGGACAGTAGGTCCCCCCCCCCCCCTTATTGTTTTATTAGGGCCCCCACCCACCGCTCAGGGGTGGTGGCCGGGGGGAGGACAGTAGGTCCCCCCCCTTATTGTTTTTATTAGGGCCCCCACCCACCGCGCAGGGGGGGAGGACAATAGGTCCCCCCCCTTATTGTTTTATTAGGGCCCCCACCCACCGCGCAGGGGTGGGGGCCGGGGGGGAGGACAGTAGGTCCCCCCCCTTATTGTTTTATTAGGGCCCCCACCCACCGCTCAGGGGTGGGGGCCGGGGGGGAGGACAGTAGGTCCCCCCCCTTATTGTTTTATTAGGGCCCCCACCCACCGCGCAGGGGTGGGGGCCGGGGGGGAGGACAGTAGGTCGTCCCCCCTTATTGTTTTTATTAGGGCCCCCACCCACCGCGCAGGGGTGGGGGCCGGGGGGGAGGACAGTAGGTCCCCCCCTTATTGTTTTATTAGGGCCCCCACCCACCGCTCAGGGGTGGGGGCCGGGGGGGAGGACAGTAGCCTCCCCCCCCCCCCCCCAATCTTTAACCCCCGCGCAGGGGAGGGGGGGTGTTTATTAGTTTTTGTTTTGTTTTTTACAGTGAGCAGCCACAGGCTGCTCACTGCTTACTAGACATGCCCCTACTCGCGGTATAGCGAGTAGGGGCATATTATTTACTAATACTAAGTAATCTTTACTTAGTATTAGTAAAGTTGGCTGAAAGACCAATTCAGGTCTTTCAGCCTTTTAGTAGATAGCTCCCTAATACCGTGGGAATTAGGGAGTTATCTACTAAGCGGCTGCAAGATGCAGCCGCGGCAACGAATAGGATCGGAGTTTCATTCATTAGAATGAAATTCCGATACAAACAAAGTACCGAATTGCATCCTAACACCAATGGAGAAACAGTGCTCATTCTGTTAGGATGCAATTCGGCAGTTTTGCCGGCGTTCTGTCTAAGTGACAGGACGTTCGGCAATACTGACAGGAAGCATTGTGGGAACAGGGAGGAAAGCTAGGGATCATGGGAAAATTGCTCTGACCAGCGGAAATGAAGCACACTTTGCTCCTCCGCTGGTCAGAGCTGGTCAAGCGGAGGAATCCCATAAGACAAAGAGTCCCTACTTTGTCTTATGGTTTTAAAGAAAACTAAAGAAGACAGGAAGAAAAGAAGAACAGATCCTGAGAGAGGGGGAGAAGAGGAAGAGATTGAGGAAAGGTAAGTTCGGCATGACAGTGCCGCTTTAAGTGAGTTTGAAATATTTCTTAGCTACCAGTGCATGTCTGTGAAGAACAGTGAGAACTGGTGCTGTTTTTTTGCTACATTTCTTATTCGTGTCACAGCACCTGCCACTTTCCCAACCATTGCTTTGGCACCATCACTGCACACATCTACACATTTGTCCCAATTTATACTGTGTGTGTGTTCATGAATTTCTGGATACAGTTAAAGATGTTTTCACCAGTGGTATGAGTTTTCAAAGTTTCACACAGAAGCAAGTCTGTTTCAATCTGTTTGTCAAAATTATATCACAAAAAAACCAACAAAACTGAAAGTCCTGCAACATCTGGGACTCGTCTAATTGCAGGGAGTACCCATCACATTGATGCAGTCGAGAAATTAGTTTAGTATGGATGTAATCAACAAGATCATGAATACAGCGCAAAACTGTGTTGTTGGAAAGTGGCACAGCTTTAATTTTTTTACTCCGCTTCTCTCTTAAAATACATGACACTGTTTCTTTTGCACATGGTTTTATTAGTGATTCCCCAATTGTGTGTGCTTCTCCTGCAAGTGCTATGCAGTAATTCACTCTAAGAAGTCTCTGACTTTTTCATTAGCATTTTGACTTTTTTGCTCATAAATTGTTTACTTTTCTGATACTACTTTAGCTTTCGCTTAAAAAAAATCAATGTTTTTATCTTTGTACTCTGCATGGTTTTGCTCAAAATGACTATGTAATTTAGCAGGTGCTAATGAACGGTTTGGTAATATTTTATTGCAAAGTACGCATTGTGCTTCGGGACAATCTTCATTTCTGGCACTTGTGAATCCAAATGACAAGTAGCTATCATCATCCTTTTCTTTGTTTGAGAAGAAGATTGGCTAGCATTGTGTGTTGTTGATTTGTTTTTTGACTTGTCACTTGACTGCTATTTAAAGGAACAGTAGATACAACTATTTTGGGCATGCTTGCTGGATTTTTAGTTGCATCTTCTTAGTTTCTATAAGTGCCGAACAGGTAGCAGTAATAATACTTTTCCTCTGAAGAGTCCCCTGCTTTAACTAGCTTTCCAAATTCATGGTTGTTTATTGGTAAAAATAAACAAAACAACTTGAAACATACAGATCTCACTACCTGACTGAAAAGGATGCTGATTTTGATCTTGAACACTCTTAGAAAGAACTGAACTTAAGCAGGAGTTTTGAGTTGGAGATTTGAACACTTTGAGAAATACAGTTAAAGGGATTCTCCAGTGCCAGGAAAACATTTGTTTTCCTGGCACTGAAATACCCTCTAGTGCCCCTCTACCTCCCATCCAAAGTTACTGATGGGGTTAAAACCCCTTCAGTGACTTACCAGAGTCCAGAGCCTACGCTCCTACCCCGCCGACATCAGCCGGCGGGGGAGACCTAATGCGCATGCTAAGGGAGCTGACTTTTATGACCCCCGCTTTTTGTATTTGTAGTTATATACCTCACATCTCCCTGGTACCAACCTTTTATGTTCCATTTTTCTATTCTATAGGAATTGTTTTAATCACAATTTTGTAGCAGCTTGTAAATAGTTTCCCATACTATCATTAGGGGCTGACCACCACAGCCTCTCATAAGGAACTTATATCATTACTTTGATATCCCTTTTGAAGGAGTGGAGACTGGTCTAGTAGAGAGTTGAATTTGAGGAATTTTGTCAAACTTGCATACTCAACTCAAGGATCTTGGAGGCAAACGGCAGCGAGATAGGGCGGTAGATGGACGGGAAATTGGGGTCAAGGCTGCACTTTTTCAGAATCGGGGTTACGGTTTTATGTATGAACAGTAGAGGAAATATGCCAGAATAGGAGGATAAATTGAAAATTTTAGTGAGAGGCAGAGCAAGAGGAGACAAAGTGCAGATGAGATACAATGGAATATGATTGAGAGAACGGGTGGTGGAACGGGAGGACCGGTGCAGAGCAGAAACCACTTCCGCTGTAACGAGTGCAAATGAGCATAGGACAATGGGGGAGGGACAGGCTCTATGTCAGAGCAGCACCCGCAGCAAAAGCAGAGGGGGGGGAAAAGAACGATTTACGGCAGCAGCAGCAGCTTTGGACAGGCAAAACAAATACGTTTTTTCTTATTTACCCAAAGCCAACACAAAGTGACAGACTTTCTTGACCTGTAATGGGAAGGAAGCCTGTGCTTCCCAAACATGTATACAGAAAATATGTCTTACAGCACATGTAATACCCATTAATGCCATCAGCAAGGGACAGGGGTGATGGAAATAAATTAAAATTTGAGTCTTTAAAAGTATATAGGAAAGAAAAAAAAAAGTATATAGGAAAGAAGCACTTAAGTGTGAGTCCAGCAAGATGGTTGGAAAACTGCATACTGTCAGGTCCACTTTAACACCATTCTTGAAAAAAAATTATGCTATACATACTGTCTGTTAAGCTAAGAAATTAGTTGAGCAAAACAATATAGAATCCATGTTGTACCACAATAGGAATTAATTTTAGAAGATCTGGAAAACAGTTCCATGAGCTAACAGGTCTTTGGGTCTCTTACTGGCTGGCTTTTTCAAAGTGCTTGATTTCCAGCGCAACTTTATCTCTGTCACAGTTAGGTTGTAGTGTTTAGTAATATGAACCCTTTTTGTTTTCCAATTGTAGGTATGACTTCTTCATAATCAGCCAGGCTGTAAGAGCAGGCACGGTGTCTCCAACTCATTACAATGTTGTATATGACAGTGGTGCTTTGAAACCGGATCACATGCAAAGGTTAACATACAAACTTTGTCACGTGTACTTCAATTGGCCTGTGAGTATTCTCCACATTTTCCATCAACCAAATGGTTTAATACAAATCGTTTTCCAAGTTCTTACACTGACACTGTTTTTCAGGGTGTAATCAGAGTACCTGCTCCGTGTCAATATGCCCATAAACTTGCCTTCTTAGTGGGACAGAGTATTCACAGAGAACCACATATATCGCTTTCTGAGAACCTCTACTATCTGTGAATTACACCAAGAATAAGTCGTACACATTATTCAGGGACTTAAATGCATAAAACAGTACGTTAACCATATTGAATTTTTTTTTAATTTTTATGTTTTTTTATTTTTGCATGACTGCTTCTGGATCTTGATTGATTAGTGGAAAACTGCTGTTGACTTGACAAACCAGAAATTATTTTCCTACTTCTGTGCAAAACAAAACGTTTGTTTATTTTTTTCATGAGACATTCCAAGCACCATACCAGCCCACTGAAGCGGTTGGGGTGTCAAGTGCCTTTGCACCCGCTCACTGTAATTAGTCAAACTGTTACAGAATGGTTTAACAACTTACCTGGGGAACATCTGCCGCTGCCTCCCCTGGAGCCTGAAGCCTCTGCATGAAGCTTCTGTTGGCTCCACTGAACCAAGTAGTGCAGGACTGGCTTATTGGCTGAGAGCGTCAGCTGGTCGCTCTCCTCCAGTGATGGCCACCTTGCACAGCTATGCTTAGCTCAGGGAAGGTGCTACTAGTTGCAGAGGAGGCAGCAGCAGGTGCCTGGTGGATTTTAGGTAAGTTCTTAAACTGTTAAAATACTTACTATGGGAGGGTACTCCTGGCACCATAACCACTGCACACAAAGATCTTGTTTTTAGGCCAACCTGTAAAAGATGGTTCAGTGAATTAAAGAGACTTTTTTTCCCCCTCAATTGTTTTGGTGCCACGTATGAAAACCATCTATACTATATATAATAAGTATTAATATTTACTTTTGTGCGTAACTCTATTGAATTGATTTGTTTGGTCACATTTTGGGAGGGGATAACTCCGAAGTGTTTTCTTATTTTTGCTGCTCACAAAATAAGTACAAGGAGCACCACTTCATATTCATCATAGTTGGTACACATACAATAAATGAAGAAAGTCAAAATGTGTTGCAATAATTGTTTGCTTGTACTTAAGTGTTAGATTTACAATAAAATTGGTTACATTTTAAATGTGTTGTAAGTCTTTTTTGCTCTTTAGTTACATGCGACCTTGGCTTACATTATTTCTGTCCATGATATACAGTGAACAAATGAAACAAAAGCAATTGAAGTAGCTCAAGGCACAAATGCTTCAAGTGGTTTCCCCAAATGCAACTTGTAATGACTTCTCCAGTCTCAAAATTAATCAACCCCTTCATGGCAAGCATCTCTAGGACTTTAGAGCACCCTTTTGCTATTATGACCTGATACAAACAAGATGCATTGCCAGACACTAGCTTTTGGCAGCGTTCCTGAGTAATCATAGCCCATTGCTTATGAGCAATGGCCTCCAGTTTAGTAATATTCTTGGATTTGTGTGCTACAACCGCCTTCTTCAAATCCCACCAGAGATTTTCCATTGGGTTCAACACAGTTCTTCTGCAACCAAGCGGCAGATTAATTTGAGGTATGCTTGGGATCATTTTCTTGTTGGAAGTTCAATGGCGCCCAATCTTCAGCTTACTCGCAGACATTTTATCCTACAATTTTCTGGTACTTGAATAAATTCATCTTGCCTTCCACACAATGCAGTTTTCTTGTGCCAAAGGATGCAAAGCAGCCCCAGAGCATCACAAAGACATCACGATGTTTAAAGGACCACTATAGGCACCCAGACCACTTCAGGTTAATGAAGTGGTCTGGGTGCCAGGCCCAGCTAGGTTTAACCCTTTTTTCTATAGACATAGCAGTTTCAGAGAAACTGCTATGTTTATAATAGGGTTAATCAAGCCTCTAGTGGCTTTCTCATTCACAGCTGCTAAAGGCGCTTCTCACTGTGATTTTCACAGTGAGAAGACGCCAGCGTCCATAGTAAAGCATTGTAAATGCTTTCCAATGGACTGGCTGCGCGCGCAGCTCATGCCACGCATTCACATTCAGCCGAGGAGGAGGAGAGTTCCCCGACCGGCGCTGGAGAAAGGTCAATTTAACCCCTTCCACCCCCTAGTACCAGGCTGGAGGGGGGCCCTGAGGGTGGGGGCACCCTCAGGGCACTATAGTTCCAGGAAAACAAGTTTTCCTGGCACTATTGTGGTCCTTTAACTGTAGGCAGAGTGTTCATTTCAGCATATGCTTAATTCTTCTTCCTCCAGACATACCGCTGATCCATTGGGCTGAAAAGTTTGTTTTGTTACATCGCTCCCATAACTTTTGTGGCTTATTCATATGATTTTGAGCATATTGGAGACAACTTTTCCTATGCTTTTGGGTCAGTAGTGGTGTACGTCTTGGAGTTCTGTCATGGAAACCTGTGTTTTGTACGTGCCTTACAGTGCTCACCTCAACCCCAGGACCTGTTGCCACCAAGTCTTGCTGCAGGTCTTTTACAGTTACTTGAGTATTTCACAACTTGCAGTCTCAGAAATCTGATTGCAGCCATTGGTAGTGTAACCACTTTTCCTTCGACTTTGAAATATGGCCCGTCCAGGTAGTGTAACCACTTTTCCTTCAACTTTGAACTCTGAATTGTGCTTACAACTGTGCCTCTAGTAACATTCAGTGCCTTTGCTATCTTTTTTTTGTATCCTGTTCCTTGTTTGTGAAGGGCAATGATCTCTTCTCGAAACTTTGTGGACCATTCTTTTGACTTGGCTATATTTCTAACATTTTGTCATGATCTTGATCAGGTCACATAGGCGACTTATGCCAGGGTTGACTTCAGGTACATTATTAGTGATTTTAGACATATTCTGAAACTTGAGGGAAAACAGAATTTAGGCAATATGCCACAAAACAGGATACTTGCCACAGAACAGGTTACTTGCAAATAATAAAGAATGTAACTTCCAGGCAGGCTGGTAACAGTGGCAGGCTGGTTTTGAAGTAATACATAAGGGTGAAGCAGGTTATTGTTAGGAGCAGGTTTTAAGGAAAGTCTGAAGCAGGTTCACAGGAGCCAGGATATGGAGTGTTTCTGGTAAATTACCAACTTCATTGTAAAGGCCACTGGTATTCTCGGGTGTGGCCTTTTGTAGGTTCTGTAATTAGTCCTAGGCAGGTGAGGACTTAGGTGGCTAGGGAGGCCACTAGTGGTGGAGAGCTGGAACTTCTTTTAAAGGAACATAAATTAAGATAAAACATAGTTGTCAGGATACGATCCTGACACATTCAGTCAAACGTGGCACTCAACAAACCCCTAGCTAGTTCAGGTATTTCAACTGTTCCAGCTCACACTTTGTGCAACTAATGAAGCCCTTGATAAGTTGCATCAGGTGTGCTTGAAGACATCTGTTAGGGATTCTATTCAGGGGTTTGAATAATTTTAAGACTGGAGAAGTCATTAGTTGCGTTTTCAGTTGAATTTGGGGAAACCACTTGAAGCATTTGTGTTTAGTTATTTCAATTGCTTTAGTTGATTTATTCAGGTTTATTGTTAAAATTTACAGACTTTCCAGCTGTTTGATATGATTTTCAAAGGGGGCTACATAATTTTGATTACAACTGTATAAAGTGATACTTGATAGTTATTCACACACAGTGTATATATAGGACTCTCCTTTGTATTCCGAATAAACACCACACTTTATACAAAATATCAAATTTTTTATTTATATATAAAATAATTTACACATCAAATGTACACATGCACACACCCACACAATACTTTAAATCACATTTAGTCCAGTAATGTCAGTTTCATAACTCTAGCACAACAGTATTTTACAGATTTACATTTTAAAGACACAATGAGGGGATTGTTAAATTGTTTAATTGTAAACCTTCATTTTAGAAAAAAGGCAGTCTGAAAATTATGTATAAAGAGTAAAAACAACTTACAAATGGACTGGAATTACAAAATTGTAACTGGATTTTAGTAGCAACAATTGACTTTAGGATGCCAATTTTAAAATGCGTGGGTACATTTTTAACCTTTTCATTTTGTGTTACGATGTCAACTACTGCTGCATAGGGCCAATAATTTGGGCAGCATTGCTACTTTTTGTGGTGGTAAAGCTGCTGACTGGCTTTATGAGACAGTGAGTATTTATAAATCACATTGATGGAGAAAGTTGGCATACCTAGATGTTACTTACCGCCAAAGTTGGTACGTGGAGTGTTAAATTATATTTTTGTTTTAAATCTACTGCTAGGATTTTATTGAGGACAAGAGGATATCAGTTTTTCCTGTGGGCGCTTATCTTTTCCAATTAAAAGTCTTTGGAGCCCTAGTCAGGACACAACTATAATTGGTCAGCAAGCCTCTGGGAAAGGGAAAACCAAAATTTTGTAAAAATTAAATTGTATGCAATCCTCATGCCACACATTGTAGCCGTAGAGCTTGTTAAATCTAAGACAAAAATAAAATGCCACCACCATTTCTGCACTAACAATTGGCTAAAAATGGGACGGAGTGGTCAATTTATTTTTTATTTTTGTTTAATTCACAATATTACAGGTAGAGTAAGACTGGATGCACACAACATACAAATAATATATCCTGTACATTTATGGGACATTACAAATCATTGTGCATCAGTAAGGCAAAACACCAAGGCTGTATAAACTAGAACGTTCAAGACCAGGCCAGAGATTTATTTTTATAAAATCAGAGACGTGTATTTACCGCATGTAAAGCTAACTCTGGTGTGTGATTAGTAGCCATCTAGTATTTTTATTTTATTTTTCTTCTTGCAACAATTCAACAGTTGCTTAGTAGCAGCTTCATCTGAAGGAACTTATTTTACTGCCCCAAGCTTTTTCAACAACTTCCTTCCTTTGGATAGAAGACCTTTTTTCTTTTTTGAAGGCCGTTCCCTGCCTCTCATGGGGCTTCCAGAACTCATTGGGGATGTTGGTAACATAGAATGAAGGTGGACCGTTGGTGATGGTGCTCTCCTGGGTGTACTTGGATTCTCAGATGGGACCTAAAGAAAGCATCATAAATTACACATCTGCCAAAATGTTCATTCTCAGCCACTTTTTACTAATAGGATTTGTGCATGTACTCTTTACTAAAGGGGAGTTTGACAAATACCTCTAGCAGTTGCAGGTTGTCATTAATTCCTTTAGTTAAGAAGCCAATATGTAGTTGACTTTTCCATACAGTAGACTTTTCTATTTTTTTTTTATGTATAAATCACAGCAGATACTATGCAGATCCCTTGTGGAATCTGCATTTTTCATGAGTTTTGTGAAATTCCACAAACGTTATAAATTAGTAGTGCTTTGAAGGGATTGCCACACAGCTAGAAAGATACTAAAATGAGCCTTAATTCGAATCAGAATGAGATTTTACTAAGCCAATCTTTGTCTACAGAATGTATTTTATTGCTGTAACGGTAGAATAACGCTTATATGCCTGGACAATGATTTATAATTTGTCCGTTACAGTAAAGGCCCCAAAATGCTTTAAAGGAATTCTGAAAGGAATGTTATAAAATGTTTATGCAAACTTCAGTCTGATTCAAAATTAAGGTCAGTTTCTAACAGGAGAAAAAAAAAAACTCAAAACATCCCAGTTGTACACACCTGAAGATACCATTTGTGTGTGTGCACTATTCTGTTTCTGAGCTGTATGTTTCAGACCTCCACAGTATGTTGCATCACTAAACTAAAAATGTAGTTGGTTAGGCTGTCTCCAAACAGTTTTTCCTCAGCAATGCAGATCGTACAAAACTGGTCGGTTTTATAGGAAGTCATTACTGAAGGCAGGACAAAATAATCATCTTGTGACTCCTTCTCAAAGATGAAAACTCCAACCTAGGTAAATGCTAATCTATTGTCAAAAGGAGCCAGGGCATTTATTGCTTTAACTTTTTGTTTAGAACGTTTATTAAATTGAATGAACAATACTCTGCAGCAGTATTTATCAGAATGACTGTTAACAAGTGTGCATAGTGGTATGGAAACATACACCTCATAAATGTCTTGGCCTGATGAAAGAAAATAAATAGGATGCCTTAGCACTAAGACTATTGGTATCTTCAGTTGTTCACTTACGTGTAGGCTATACTGTCTCATAAAGGTGTGAAATGAACACTCTTCTTCTGTTCCCAAGTAGATGAGCAAAGACAAAACAGAAAATAGCAGTGATGACATCAAAAATAAAATAAAGTCTAAACGTGGACTTCAGTTAATATTAAAAAAATAAATAAAATGGCATCAAATGAGAAAACATGCAAATGTTTGAAATAGCTTACATTCTCAGATTTTATTATTTTTAAATATAAATTATGAAAAAATTAGAGCTCCAGCATGTTTGTAATTAAATAACTGTTAATTTTGTAAAGGACTCTGGTACAAATAAACATGTGTGGGGATTAAAATTAGTAGGATTATGATCAATGAGATTAAACATACTTCAAACACAACTTTCTTGCGTATTCTACAGACCAGAATCAAACACCTTCCCATCTTTGAAACCTATAGCTAGTTTAATATCTACATAACTAGCAATTTTCCATCTTGGCTGTAAAATGTAACTCTTTTACCACTTCTCCACAATTACCAGCTCAGTGTTTATATTATTGTTAGAATATTGCAACGCTAATTTCAAAAAGACATAATATGTGTATGAGTTTGCTAGTTTTGTATTTCTTTATTTACTCCTGGTGTTTGTACTGTAGAAATAAAAGTTTTCATTCTTATCCTTTCTGCAACTTAACCATTAGATAGTTTTTATTTACAGTTCTTTACTACCTACTTGAACAAAATCTGAGGAAATATATTGCCTAAGACTGCTTAAAACTAAATGTTACAACATCTAATAAAAGCATTACAATCTGCAAGTACGTCCACGGATCTATAACCAGATGTTGCAGATATGTACATACCTAGTATACCACTATAGCAGGCTTCCCCAAACTCCGGCCCTTCAGATGTTGCTGAACTACAACTCCCATGATTCTATGAATGAAATAGGCCGAGAATCATGGGAGTTTTAGTTCAGCAACATCTGGAGTTTGGGGAAGCCTGCACTATAGTATAAGTAGTACAGTTTAGGTGACCAGTCCCCTCTCCCACACCGTTCCGGTCTTGCTGCGCCTGGCTCCACCTCCATGGCTGTGCAGCACTGACACAGAAAGCACCTTGTGGCCACCTTAGTGACTGCCGCTTGAGGTGTAACTAGTCAGCAATGTAAATACTGCTAGTTTTATTAAGGCAGTGTTTACAGTGCTAAGCCTGCAGGAACATGCTATGGAGACTACAATAAGCATTAGACCAGTGAAAAAATCTATATAGTTGGTATATACTGCAAAAAAAACCAGTCCTAATAAGTCGGAATTGTGGGTCTGCACTGGCATCATGGTTGAGCAGGGCACATCATCGGTAGCACCTTATCATGTGCAGGGCTAGTTACAATGACAATGTGGTAGGCAAGATGACTCCTGCTTTTTTACCTGTATCATGTGATGAAGTTTCTCAGAACCCCTTCATAGCCAAGAGCAAGCGATGTTTGCCCCACGGCCTCCCTTTAAACTAGCATAGTTATCTGAATTACGAGTTAAATTCAATGTATTTATTACTGTTGCATACTTTTAGTAAAAATGACTTTGCATTTGTTGTTTAAAGCATATTTTCCGTAGCCAAGTAAATTAAGAATTGTGTTAAAGCAATTAAAAAAACAAATTCTTAATGATTGATTATACACCCATATTACCACTTTTCTTTACAGATATTTTTTTACAGGTATAAACAACAGAGTACCATAAGTGACATTTTGAATTAAGAACAGTTTTAAAGATTAGAAACTGCATTTCCTTGGGGGCTGCAGTCTTTGAAAATAGATTCATCTGAACAAAAAGAAGCAATCCATTTTGTATTTAATCTTGCTGGGATGATTCCATCTTGAGTTGACCGGGTAACTAGAGCAGTGCTGGCTGACTCTGGTGTAGGAAGCTAGATTTGGGGGGGGGGGGGGGGGAGTAGGGTGGGCAACTAAAGTATAGGATTTGGACATTTACAAAGCACAGACCTTCCGGAACAAATTAATCCGCATGTTATTCACTTAAATATCACGATTTGTCCTATGGCAATACTAACTGGGAACACGTCCCTGTCCACCCCACCCATCCACATTGGGTGGGGGCTCACGAATAGAACATTAGGAGGCAAGCCTCTCTTACCCACCCATGAGCGGGTGCTATTATATCCTGCAGTCCGCCACCCACTGGAGCTTTTAAATATGTATGTGGCTTTGTTACATCTAGTGCCCCTTCATCATACCCATCTGCAGTGATTTCAAATACAGCTTTGCCTTTTGGAAAGATCCTGGTGAGGTCTTACTGCATCTTGATTGGTACAGGACAGCTGGCAAATCACTGTGTAGGAGCTGCAAAATGGGAGGGAGCTCTGCCTCTTATGCTGCAATTGCACAACGTCTGTGCTATGTGAGCTAGGAAAACCATCTGTTAGATTAGGGGATGTTTTAGAGGCAGGATTACAGATTGGATTGTGTGTAGGATTAATTGTTGGATTTGGGGCAAGATAAAGGTATGCATGTCATGCATCATTAAAATCGAGACTGGTAGTTAAATACAGGTATAGGGTGTTTGCAGTAGTGGGATATGCATGGTCTGAATTTTCCCAAAATAATACTTTGTGAAAAATAAAACCACAAAAGATTAGATCTTTTGACCTAGGTTCGTGATAAAATTGGTAAATGAAAAGTGTGCTCTTCGTTACATAGCTCGGGGGATGCACTTTCTTCAAATACATACTTTTGAGTAGTGGTTTTGGATTCTGTCTACGGATTACTATAAAAATTGTGATATCAGCATTCCAAATTTTGCAACATTTTATCTTTAAATCTGTAATTCACTTCTTGCAATATTTGTTTTCTAATTTCTACAAATATTGATATGCTAGATATATTTGGCATTTTAACAATCAGGACTAGTTAGTTAATCTCTTTGAGTTCGCTTTCTATAGTTGCAATTGTTGTATAGAAATTATTAAATTTAAACCTATTGGGGGGACTTTTTTCTTCCAGTTTTAAATCTTATTCCTGTTTAGTATTGTGTTATGGATACATATAGGGTATTCAATCAAAACTCTATTTCTCTTTTAAAATGATATCTAATATGTATTAGTGCATTCATTAGTGTGTGAAATTGTGGTAGAATGAATGCATGGCAAAAGTGCTAAAAAGGTCTTGGGCACAAAAGCGTCACATCTCAAAATAGCTTTGGTCCATAAGGGGTTAAGTTATCTACTTTCACATTGAATCTGCACATTCCACCTATGTCTCATAGAGTCCTGAGGGCATTTTTACATGGATAAATGTATTATACTGCAACCTCTGATTTTTGGATGTCATTCATTACAATTAGTCAGCACTTTGTTGCACCTGCATTCCTGTGCTTGTTTTCTGTATACCATTGTTTGGGAGCTACAATGATGACTGAACTTATAGCTGCAGTGTCCTTACCTCAACCTCATTTTTATGTGAATTGTATTTGTATTTCAGGTAAGTATTTATGAAATGTAAAATATACATTGAGCTAAGATCAGCACCAAATGCACAGTAAGGTATTAACCCCAAATGTATGCCTCTTATTAATGATGACCGATATCGTTGTAATAAAAACTATTCAGCCCCCCATTGACAATCAGGTTTGTCAAAATGTTCAGACTCTCAGCTGTTTGCAGTGAACAAATCAAACAAGCATTCGAACTATCTCAACACAACAAATGATTCAAGTTGTTTCTCCAAATTCAACTTTTCAATTCAATTTAGTGACTAGATTCAAAATTATTCAACTTCCTGACTAGAATCCATCACAACCAGCACAAATATGCAAAACTATAGCAGAGGCACTGAATGTAATGTTCCCATAGACACCGTTGGAAGCATAGTTTGCAAGTTCAAAGAACAGTGCTTACACTAACTACCTGGACGGGGCAGAAAATGGAAGCGATCAGTCGCTGCAACCAGATTTCTGAAGGCAGGTTGGGAAAAAAATGAGCCTGCAAAAAATCTGCGGCGAGAATTGGTGGCAAAAGGCACTGAAGTTATAGTGTATATGAAACCAGGGGGCTGCACTCACCTAAACATGCATAAATGGGGTGCTGATGGGGGCCAATTTATACAATGCACAAGATCCAGTGCACTCACCTATCCACTAACCAGCAACTTCAATGTTGACAGATTGTGTTAGTAGTTTTTTTTTTGTTTTGTTTTTTTTAATGGGGTCCTATTAAGCCTTGTACTGCAGAGAGCCCCAGATGGTTTTTTTTCCCCCCAAGTAAGTGGGTTAATCTCATAAGAGCAGACATTAGGCTGTTAGAGTAGAATCTGCCAAAGATAATGTACATTGATGTTGTGGCAGGCTTATGCAATGTATGATCATATAATGTAATTAAACCCCCATTATTTTTGCCTAGATTAACTATTTAAAAAAAAAACTAATAAAATTTGTCAACATTGAAGTTGCCGTTTAGTGGATAGGTGAGTTCGCAGAAGGTTTCCATGCCAGAACTCCAAGATGTATACCACTACTGACCCAAAAGCACAATATGCTAAAAATCATATAAATAAGCCACAGAATTAGGGATTCTGTTCTTTGGAATGATGAAGCTAAACTGGAACTTTGCGGACCAATGGATTAGCAGTATGTTTGAAGGAAGAGGAATGAAGTATATGCTGAAAAGAATAGTCTGCCTACAGTTAAGTATGGTAGTGGCTCTGGGGCTGCTTTGCATCCTCTGGCACTGTACACCTGAAGCATGTGGAATGCAAGATGGATTAATCGAAGTATCAGGATATCCTAGCAGAAATGGTGTCTGGCTATGCATCTCGTTTGCACCAGGTCATAATAGCAAAAGGGTGCTCTACTGAGTACTAAAGATGCTTGCCATGAAGGGGTTGAATAATTTTAAGACTGGAGAAGTCATTACAAGTTTCATGTTTAGTTTAATTTGGGGAAACCACTGGAAGCATTTGTTGTGTTAAACTATTTAATTATTTATTAATAGTTTTTTTTTTGTTCATTGAAAACAGATGCAAAATAATTTTGATTACAACTGTTTATACACAGACGTCCCCATCTTAAAATGGTAAAAATGGCTCTGTCACTAACATATAGAGACTGCATTGGAATTTCATTTAAATTCTAACACCATAAAAATAAATCATAAGACAAAGTATGAACTACTTTGCCCTATGGGAAAGCCTTAAGTTGACAAAACTTGAAAAAGGCACAGCATACGATGTCCAGTGCTATCAATTTCACTAATGGTCTGCATTGTCCCTCTATTCACAAGACCGTATTTATGGAAGCTCTCATGGGATCTTCCAAAGACATTATGTGCAACAGTTCAGCAGTAAAGTAGGCTCATGGTGGATGAAGCAGGTGAAAATCAAAGAGTGCAGCACCTGGAGGACACAGTATACGGTAGGTATAACTAACTCACTAGGAGCAATGTAACCATTGCATTTTCTTTTTCTTCTATAAAATTAGAAGCAAGAAGATGAGAGAGCTGCTTTAATGCCACATTTAAAAATCCAGTCAGCATTCCAGGAAAAAGCTCAGCACACATCAGGGAACCCTGTTCCCCTTTGTCTGCTGGGACTATTTTTAGTGGCCCCAGACATTTAGATGAGCTGCTTGTAGTATTGCAGCTCTCTAAGTAGGCATTTAAATGAAAAGAACATGGTGTGAGCAGGGAAATCTGCCCACACCCTTAACCGCAGGTAGCTATGAATAATTGGGGCTCCCCTCAGTGTTCTGGGCATGGTTCTGTGGGGCCACAGTGTTGGCCCCACACTTTTGGTGAGCAGTAGTGATGTCCCGAACGGTTCGCTGGCGAACATATGCGATGTTCGGTCCACCCCCTATTCGTCATCATTGAGTAAACTTTGACCCTGTACCTCACAGTCCGCAGACACATTCCAGCCAATCAGCAGCAAACCCTCTCACCTCCTAGACAGCATACAATTTACATTAATTCTGAAGCTGCATTCTTTTTTTTATATATATATACATTATCCTCCATAGCCAGTAACCTGTGTTTATTATGCATTATCCCCCATAGCCAGTAACCTGTGTTTATTATACATTATCCCCCCATAGCTTTATACGTTATCCCCATAGCCAGTAACCTGTGTTTATTATACATTATCCTCCCCATAGCCAGTAACCTGTGTTTATTATACATTATCCTCCCCATAGCCAGTAACCTGTGTTTATTATACATTATCCCCCCATAGCCAGTAACCTGTATTTATTATACATTATCCCCATAGCCAGTAACCTGTGTTTATTATACATTATCCTCCCCATAGCCAGTAACCTGTGTTTATTATACATTATCCCCCCCCCCATAGCCAGTAACCTGTGTTTATTATACATTATCCCCCGTAGTCATTTATCGTTGGACCTAGGCAGCATGATGTCTTAGGACAGCCCAGAGAGTGAGTGAGTGAGTGAGTGAATAATATAATATATATGTTCAGAAACATATTAGTAATCTATGTAAATCAGGTTCATGCAAAGAGGGTGAAAAGGTATTAAAGAAAAACACACTTATTGCATCAAATTTACAAAGCCAAACTTTTAAAAGCTTTCCTCATTTCTTTCTCGGGATGAGGAATATATAGGTTGTAGACTGAGGATTTCCATCTGCCCAATCTTTTAATAATATGCACTGGAGTGTCAGTGTTGAAGGAGACCGAAGCTGCCCCTAATCTAAATGAAATACCCAAGACATGGATACAGCCCAATCTTAGGAGTAGTGTTCTGATGTAGAAGATGAATTTAGCCGTAGTCAGAGGGATTCAGTGAGAGTAGTGGTGAAATGTGTGTGGCATGACTGAGTGTGGGTAAGTAAGAGTCAAGTATTTTAACTGGGCACTAGTTCTAGGTGGGATAAAGTGGTATAGCGGATGGATGAGTAGTTTGGTTTGTTTTAGAGGTTTGTAGAGAAAGTATATAGTGATCATGATTTTTAGCGATATTCAATATTTTTAAGGTGGTCCCAGTGCCACCACTCATATCTGGTGTCACAATAGCTTGTATTTAAAAAAAAATAAAAACATTTTTGACTGTAATATAATAGCAGTCAGTTTCCTTCACACGTGTGCATTTCAGGGCCTGCCAGGGCACAGTGTCACACCAGTGCAACTCATATCTGGTGTAATAGTAGTGTACATTTAAAAAAACAAATACAGGGGGCTTGTTGTCACCTTTCGGGGACCCTTGGTGTTGTACGTGGCTGGGTGGAGGAAGAGACCTTCAATGACATCAGTGAGGACAAGGAACGGGACATGGCTAGCTTGGTATCCAACCTTGTGCAAATGGGGAGTTTGCGGTTGTGTAAATGGACTGTTTGCGGTGCGTTAAACAGGGAGTTTGGTCTGTCACTGTGAAACAGGCGTAACCCTTACACTACCTGATCGATACAACATCATACCTGATGTTTTAAAGCACGTTATTCCAAACAATTTAGGAATGTTAGGTGATTTATGCCCTTTATGGATTAAAACCAGACTCTGCATCAACTATATAATTTTCCATGGGAGTTTTGCCATGGATCCCCCTCAGGCATGCCACAGTCCAGGTGTTAGTCCCCTTGAAACAACTTTTCCATCACTATTGTGGGCAGAAAGAGTCCCTGTGGTTTTTAAAATTCGCCTGCCTATTGAAGTCTATGGCGGTTCGCCGGGTTCGCGAACATTTGCGGAAGTTCGCCATTCGCGAACGGAAAATTTCATGTTCGCGACCTCACTAGTGAGCAGCGCTAAGCAGTTATTCAAGTAGACATTTATTAAATTCCTGGTTAGTGATCGTGCTGTAAGCATGGTTTAATGTGACTTTTAAGTTAGCTGGGGCAATTATTAGGGGCCACAGACTGAACAATAAACTCTCTTCAGCGATGCACAGAGCCCTTTAACATATTCATAAAACCACGAATGAGCATGCTTGAACTGTGTTTTTTGGGGCTCAGGTAGCCTGGGGGGTCCTTTAGAGTCTGAATGGCAAGATCTCTCTGCCTGTCCTGATGATTGGGACCGGTGGTTGGCTTTGCCAGCTGCCCAGCACTATATATAAGCTGGGAATCAGGCTTCATTAAGAATTACAGGGAGTGCAGAATTATTAGGCAAATGAGTATTTTGACCACATCATCCTCTTTATGCATGTTGTCTTACTCCAAGCTGTATAGGCTCGAAAGCCTACTACCAATTAAGCATTAGGTGATGTGCATCTCTGTAATGAGAAGGAGTGTGGTCTAATGACATCAACACCCTATATCAGGTGTGCATAATTATTAGGCAACTTCCTTTCCTTTGGCAAAATGGGTCAAAAGAAGGACTTGACAGGCTCAGAAAAGTCAAAAATAGTGAGATATCTTGAAGAGGGTTGCAGCACTCTTAAAATTGCAAAGCTTCTAAAGCGTGATCATCGAACAATCAAGCGTTTCATTCAAAATAGTCAACAGGGTCGCAAGAAGCGTGTGGA
This sequence comes from Pelobates fuscus, assembly GCF_036172605.1. NCBI lineage: Eukaryota > Metazoa > Chordata > Amphibia > Anura > Pelobatidae > Pelobates > Pelobates fuscus. The sequence goes on from NC_086321.1 coordinate 138,779,455, forward strand.
GAAACCATGGCGCAGAATAACTGCTCATGAACTGAGAAAAGTCAAGCGTGCAGCTGCCAAGATGCCACTTGCCACCAGTTTGCCCATATTTCAGAGCTGCAACATCACTGGAGTGCCCAAAAGCACAAGGTGTGCAATACTCAGAGACATGGCCAAGGTAAGAAAGGCTGAAAGACGACCACCACTGAACAAGACACACAAGCTGAAACGTCAAGACTGGGCCAAGAAATATCTCAAGACTGATTTTTCTAAGGTTTTATGGACTGATGAAATGAGAGTGAGTCTTGATGTGCCAGATGGATGGGCCCGTGGCTGGATTGGTAATGGGCAGAGAGCTCCAGTCCGACTCAGACGCCAGCAAGGTGGAGGTGGAGTACTGGTTTGGGCTGGTATCATCAAAGATGAGCTTGTGGGGCCTTTTCGGGTTGAGGATGGAGTCAAGCTCAACTCCCAGTCCTACTGCCAGTTTCTGGAAGACACCTTCTTCAAGCAGTGGTACAGGAAGAAGTCTGCATCCTTCAAGAAAAACATGATTTTCATGCAGGACAATGCTCCATCACACGCGTCCAAGTACTCCACAGCGTGGCTGGCAAGAAAGGGTATAAAAGAAGAAAATCTAATGACATGGCCTCCTTGTTCACCTGATCTGAACCCCATTGAGAACATATGGTCCATCAAATGTGAGATTTACAAGGAGGGAAAACAGTACACCTCTCTGAACAGTGTCTGGGAGGCTGTGGTTGCTTCTGCACGCAATGTTGATGGTGAACAGATCAAAACACTGACAGAATCCATGGATGGCAGGCTTTTGAGTGTCCTTGCAAAGAAAGGTGGCTATATTGGTCACTGATTTGTTTTTGTTTTGTTTTTGAATGTCAGAAATGTATATTTGTGAATGTTGATATGTTATATTGGTTTCACTGGTAAAAATAAATAATTGAAATGGGTATATATTTGTTTTTTGTTAAGTTGCCTAATAATTATGCACAGTAATAGTCACCTGCACACACAGATATCCCCCTAAAATAGCTCAAACTAAAAACTACTTCCAAAAATATTCAGCTTTGATATTAATGAGTTTTTTGGGTTCATTGAGAACATGGTTGTTGTTCAATAATAAAATTAATCCTCAAAAATACAACTTGCCTAATAATTCTGCACTCCCTGTACGCTAAGTGTAATTCTAAAAACGGCCAGTAGATGGTGGCAACATACCACCATCTACTGTGTTAAATCTTAAAACCCATTTCTAATATCAGAATGCATTTTAGTAGGCAGGGCATGACAACCATGACCGTTGTCATGGGCCTGGGGGGCCCGGACTGCTCTGGAAGTTTCGGACCCCACATTGTCAAAGTACACATATATATTGCGATTTTCGATATATATATACATATGTGTGTGTGTACTTGCGGGCCCCCAGTTACCTGTTTGTTGTAGAGGGGGCCTGCAGCACACTTCCCAGCAGCTCACCTGTCTAAATCTTGCGAGTCCCGCAGCCGTCAGAGCGTTGCCACAGGTTACCATGGCAATTCTCCGCGCAGCACAGGCCGGGAGAGTTAGACAGGGGAGCTGCTGGGAAGGTTAGTGAGAGTGTGCTGCAGGCCCACTCTGCAGAGTCCATGCCATCGGACCACCAGGGAACTTGATCTCCCCCCTCCCTGGCAGGTAAGAAGCAGGCAGGGGGCAATAAAACAAAATGTTTAGAAATAAAATATTTGTAAAGTGCCACCCCCCCTTTTTATACACACTGCAAAAACACACTCTACACAAACACACTGCATTCACTGTACACACACTGCATTCACTAAACACACTACGCAAAAACACACTGCATTCACTATACACTTTCTGCATTCACTATATACACACTACACAAACACACACTCTGCATTCACTATGTACACACTACACAAACACAGACTCTGCATTCACTATGTACACACTACACAAACACACACACTGCATTCATTATACACACTGCACAAACACACTGCATTCACTATACACATTCTGAATTCACTATACACACTGCATCTAATACACACAGACACTACATCCACTACACACACACACTCTGCATCTAATAGACACATTGTACATTACACAAATGTACAAACTGCATCCACTATACACACTGCATCCATTACACAGACCGCATCCACTTTACACACGCACTCTACATCCACTATACACACACCACAATCAGTACAAGCCTGGGGGTGGACTCGGGCTGGCCCCACAATTTCTGCTGGCAGCCCTGTTAGTAAGGGGAAGGTTTAGATTTCAAGGTAAGAGCACGGTAGGGTTACACTTAGTGTTGGGGTAGGATTTGAGTTAATGTTGGGTATAGGTTAATGTTTAACGGTTAAATATAGTGTAGGGTTGAGGTTAAAGGCAAGATTAGGGTAAGCATGTGGTTAGCGTTAGTGTAGTTCTGGGTAAGGGCTATGGTTGGTATTTATCAACATTTTATTGACACATAATGTTTTGTAAGATATACATATGGGATTTTAAATGAAAGCCATTTCTGTCCTTTTAAAAAAAAAATGATATAATATGTATCAGGACACCTGAAAACTAATGATTAAAATTTACAGTGGAACCAACCTATTGCTCAAATTCAATGTTTTGTTTCGGTTAAGAACGTGGAAAAATGCCTCCGTCCTTCATTTGTTGATTTTTTTAAACAAAACTAACATGTTGTGCTGTTCATTCCAAGAGTCAGCTATATGCATTTTGGAGAGTGTTTTTGTTTTTATCAGTATGAAGCAAATTTATTTATTGGAGGGGTTTAACCCCAGTTATTGAAACATAAGCTTACGTACACAGAACTTCCCATCCCACCAAACCAAAATACTTAATGCAAAAGGTGATTTCAGAAAACAATTTAATGTCACTGCTATACAAAACATCTAGTGTGTAGAAATACGGTTACGAAGACATACCCTTTTCACCTTTGTCCTAATTGGGGTCTCTTGAGGATATCGAGAGGGTGCATCAGATATATAAACTTCAACATCATCAGGCACTTCTTCCAGAAAATTTGAAGGGACAAGGCCTCTATGTCCATTTAATTCACCCTATACAACACATTAGTAGAACTTTGAGCATTATTGTAAAGTTTAAAAAAACATTGAGTGTTTCTAAAAATATAAATTGCATAGTATTTCCATAATTCATCTGGAAATTAAGTAAAGCAATTTGTGCTTTAATTTTGATAAGGTGTGGTTTTAACTGTAAGTGTTCAGCTCAAGGATAAATCTTTTCAGCAGGTTCTACTCCAATGAAATACTAAATTCTGAAATTTTTTGTCCAGTCAGATGCATTTCAGAAATATTGAAGCCATGATCTGCCATGGTTTGAAATGAGAATCACTGAATCTCCTTAGAGCGGCAAATTCACACCCCCTGAAAAATGAATATTTCATAAAAATAGAATGTTTATGAAATACTCATTTTAATTGTGTTAGAATTTCACTGAAATGCAAACTCGGTTAAGAGATGCAACCCTGCCAGATTAAGATGGCAACGCCTGTGAGGGACTGGTTCAGGTAAGTTAATTCCTACCTTTACCTGACCACCAGAGGCGATGTCCCCATTGGGGGGCAAATTCGCCAAAGTCCCTAAACCAACAGTGACGCTTTAAGACACAGTCACGTTTAACATCATGTGTGTGACAATTTAAAATATGAAAAAAATCAAAGGATGCTATGAGTTGTGCTTTCACAGAAACTCCAATGTTTTAAATTGTACAAAAGGTGAATGTTATTCACTTAACCTGTCAGTTGTTTTAATGTTGTAGATCAAGCAAGTCAAGCTTGCGTCCCACCATTGCACCTAACTTCACTTTCAGTGTGACATGACTGCGTTGTGCTTTGGCTGCAACCAGCCGCAAGACAGGAAAGATATTTCCTGTCTGATTCTTGCCTTCCCTCCCACACCCACAAGAGGGCAGAGTGTCTATCGCTCCGCAGAGCAGGTCAGCCCCTCCTCTTCCCTCCTGCTCGCAGTGCCAAAGGAGGGTCTGGCCTGTGCAGAGAAGAGCGGAACTGGAGGACGGGCGGCTCATCATAAGGTAGGGGAAGAGAGGCCTGGGGGACCTTCCTGTGTAGTGTGTATTAATTTGTGGGAGGGGGCAGTGTATTGATTTGAGAAAGGGAGGAGGCCAACGTATTAAATGGGGAGGGAAGGGGGCCAGTGTATTAATTTCGTGGAGAAAGGGGGACAGTGTATTAGGATGTAGGTGGGAGTGGGCAGTGTATTAATTTAAGGGAGGGAAGAGGCAGTGTATTAATTTGAGTGGGGGGCAGTGTATCAAATTGGGGGAAGGAGGGACAGTGTATTAAATTGGGGGAGGGAGCGGGTCAGTGTATTAAATTGGAAGAAGTAGAGGTAGAGTGGTGGGAGCAGGGGCAGTGCAGTGTATTAATTTGAGGGAGGCAGGGAAGCTGCAGTATATTAAATTGCGTGAGGAAGAGGGGCAGTATATTAATTTGAGGGAGGGAGGGGGCCAGTGTATTAAATTAGGGGAGGAAGTGGGTCAGTGTGTTAAATTGTGGGAAGGTCAGTGTATTAAATTGGGGGAAGGAGGGGCAGTGTATTAGATTGGTGGGAGGGGCAGTGTATTAGATTGGTGGGAGGGGCAGTGTATTGAATTTGGGGGTAATGTATTGGATTTGTGGGCAGTGTATTAGAATAGGGGGAGGGGCCAGTGTATTAGATTGGATCTGCATGGAGGCGCTGTATGCTCTCCATAGAGATGCTTACTGGCCGTGCAGCTTTTTGCCACTCATGCACAATAGCCTCCCAATACTTTCCTGCGGGAAAGCATTGGATTGGCTGAGATCATCAAGTTTGATGATCTCAGCCAAAGTGAAGAACGCACTCATACTACTTGAAAATCGACAAGATAACATTATTTGTTTTTTTTACAGCTGTGCAGCAGCATACATTCACCATTTCAGTCCCATTACCAAACTTTTCTAAATATGTCGAGGTAGTTGGACTGAAACATTGGTTATTTGCAAATGCATGTCTCCTTAAGATTAATTTGCTCTCTTTTGTTTACTTTGAAGCCCTACGAGCGTGATGACCTCCAGTGTCAGTTAGGCAACTTTTTTTTTATATACTGTACTTTTCTACATAAATCTACGTTTCTATGATAACTGAAGTTTTTTGTGGCCCACATAAACTATAACCTTGTTTATTTGGCCAGTGTTAGTCTTTGAGTTTGACCTGATTGTTGTAGATGATCAGTGTATGTGTGTTCCAGGCTTTGTTTCATGCATTGGGCTGACAAGCATGACCTCCCACTCAACAAGTTTGGCAACTGAAAGGTCTGACTCACTGTGACCAAAATTTGACGTTAAACTGATAAATAGATGGGACCTTGGCACATTTTGCCTTTTATTCGGTTAGACTAGACTGGAATAAAGACAAAGTGACCAGGAGGACCGGGTCTCTAATCTCCAAAATCAGCATACCAAAAAGTAATGACCTGAAGAATAAAAATCTACCAAACAGCCTTAAATGTGTGGGTCTAACTGCAACAAGTAAATCAGCAGCACTGATTCTGACTTTCCAGTCATGCCTGACTGCAGCCCTGCACCAGCCTTATGATATTGGCAGGCCTCTTTCACTGAAAGGATTGGCTCTAAAAGACAGGACCAAAGCCAAAACCAAGAGTGTTCGTTAACCGCTTGCTCAGCTTTGCACATTAAGCTATCGTGCATACTCGCAAAAGTCCACGTATCCAGAATTTTAAAAATATTACCCCATCAAACTTGCAGAAAAAAAGGATAACATTGATTATAATGTTCCTGTCTCAACTGTGATTAATGCATCAAGTTCAAAACTTATTACAAACTATGTAGCAGTCAAGCAAAACCACCAGGAATTCAACTTTAATATATCTAGGCGACACCCTTGTTGGTTATGTTTTTCTTTTTTTTATTACCCCATCTTATGTTCAGACATTGTTAGACCTGCCTTATCCCTTACAGGATGACCTTGTAAACTAGGGGTTGGCAGCCTTTGCCACTCCAGATGTTATAGACTACATCGCTTTTGTACACCAAAACATCTGGGCTGCAGAAGGTTGTCTACCCCTGTTATATTTTGAGGTTGCTCAGTGGAGACAAACCTTCTGGAGGATATTTCCTGGGTTTCATTTTTCACAATGGCCTTGTTTCAATTCCTTTAGTTATTTCTATGTGTTTTCAGGGTTTGCATTGTTCAATCCTACCTATTGCTCTACCTTGAAGATAATATATATTGGAGCTCTCCAACACATCTTATGGAAGTAACCTCTCATTGCTGGGACAGTGAGAGAACTCAACATATATATGTATATGATTGCATAAACTTTACTCTCGCTGCATTCATTAAACCTTTAATGACTTTATGATCCATGCAGCCCTACAATTAATGGACTTTAAAGCCACTTAGGAGGACATGGGGCATCCTGCATTTTATGTTCACGCAGAATTAAAGTGCTGCTTGCACCATGGAGATCCAGTTGTCAAATTGAAACCTGGGGTTTCTTTTTGTCAGCTAGTCAGTGACCTGTATGCAGTGCTCAAAGTGGCACAAATAAATGTAAAGTGCAAGTGTATTATATTTACATGTTAGAACAATAAAGGAAAACTGTGTAACTATTGTGTTAAACTACATGTAGATTAGATAAGTCCAGAGGTGTAACAGACTCACATAGTAAAATCCATCTTCATCAATTTCACCAAAAACAGTAATTATATCGCCTGTACAAAATGTCAGCTCAGCCTAAAATGGGAAGAGAATTGTCTGTTACTTACATTTTTTTACATTCCATATTTTGTCCAAGCACCATAACCAAACCAGCAGCACCCTGTAGTTGTTATGATACCTGGAGTCCCCTCCCCCCACACCGCTTTGAAAGAGCAGCACTCACAGACCCCAGGTAAGGCGTCAAACCCATATGAAAATGGTTTGACTCCTTACAATGGCGAGGGGGACACCAAGGCCCTCCTGGAACCATAATCACTAGAAAGAGCTATAGTGGATATGGTAATTTGTGTGTTAATGTACTGTTATTTTGACAAAGAACTCTAATTTAGTTTTTCCATTTCATTTTAACACCTTAAGGACTTCTGGAATAAAAGGGAATCATGACATGTAATGTGTCCTTAAGGGGTTAAACCAGCATTTGTGCATATTACCATTTTGTAACCATATTAACTGTTACATATTTTTTTTATTGAGTGCTTAGTTAATTCTTACATCATTGCACCTAACTTCACTTTAAGTGTGACATGACTTACCATTTATAGCAAAACGTTTAATTCTAACCGCTTTTACAAATGATGCTATGCAGCTTGTTCTTGACCACTTTTTCTTAGGAATTTCATTGTTGGCAGTATAACAATGTGTGCTGAATTTCCACATTAAGCTAAATGTATGCATGGACATATGAACATATAAACCTCTCCCGTAAATTCTTAGAGTAAAGACATGGACATTGCATACAAAATGTGTTGATCAAGAACAAACACTCCAACAAAATAAATAAATACAGGTATTTCTAACGTTGCAGTGTCTTTTCCAGCAGCTCTGCTTCTCCCCCAGGAGCATGTTACTAGTGATGATCTCCTGGCCCAATCCAATGTTTCTCATAGAGAAGCAAGGGGGTCGTATGTGGCATGCATGGCAATCACCGTGCTCCAACAGAACAGTTTTTTTCATAGAGAAGTACTGAATCCAATGCTTCTCAATGTCAGGCACTCAAACCGTGTAAGGAAAAATGTCAAACCTTGTAACTAGGAATATTTATAAAAGTGTTGAAAAAATACATTGACATTTTTATAAAATAAGAAAGAGGGGAAAGACACATAATCTGTGACATAGCTTACGATGTACTTTTTGCTTTAATTGGTTCATTCTCTTTCAGATAAGAAACTTCAGGTCTCAGTAGCTCCACTTTGCCCATACTAACTGCTAAAACCCACTAATTCCCCCCACCAGAATGGCAGATCCTCAAGGAGATCTCAACTTCAGAATAGTAAATCTGTAGTATTTCAATCAGATGGCCTCTGAGATTTCAGCCGATTGGTGCAGCACAGCATTTTGACTTACACAACCCTCATTAGATTGGCTGAGATCAACAATATCGCCATGAAGGCACAGAGTGGCGAGGGAGAAAAGGTAGGTTAACTGCCTTTTTATATTTTTTTATCCTTACAGGTGGGTTTCACGGACCCAAACAGCCACCAGGGCATTATATTGCTAGGAATACACATTTGCATTAATAATGTGATGACGTTCCTTTAGCAAAGTTCCCTTATTCTTTGTTAGAGAGCCTACATTTTTAGAACTTTCAGCACTGGATATCTGTCATAAACACAAAACACCCTAATCTAAAGATATCAAACGTATTGAAAGGTGTACAAGTATGATAAAAAGAAAACAAAAGAAACTGAACTGCTCTTATTTTCATTTACTAGTAAAATAGTATAACAAAACAGGACACATAGATACCTCTACATCAACGTTGGGAGAGCTTTCTCTTGGATCATAATCATACAAAGCAACCATTCTCCTTGTAGATACAGAATGTTGCCTCCCACTCCTTCTGTTTCGTTCTGCCAATTATAAGATGGATCATTGCCTCATGTTGAAAAAAAATTGATTGTCTCGAAGAATGTTATTTAACTATAAAACAAGCCAGACAAAAGAACCAACAAAGGAGAGACATCATAGCTGAAATGGACAATGATGGCATGTTAATTTAACAAGGTTCCTTAGATAAACTTAGCAAATAGGATCCTTCTGGATCTATCGATCACACAATGGGATCTACTCATTTATGTATACATTAGCACATATGAATATATGTTTTGCACGGTTTTGTGCTTCAAGTTGCATCATATCCAAACATCTTCTGATGTAACACAGCCACCATTTTAATAATACAATTTACATATTGACAATTGCAGCCTAGATTTATGTTGAATAGATGTTACTTAAAATAAAAACACATAAAATATCAAACTTGCAAGGGATAATTGTCAAGAAAGGCTAACCAACAAGGGAATATAAAATAAAGCACCTTTTGATTGCATCATAAGAAGAAGCCATAAATCTGATATATGCTGCAATATAATTGTTGTACAATTGTCAGGTCTCAACTTTTTGGGTTATTCCACACATTTTGTGCATTAAACTTCATGAAGTTTTTTTGCTTATCTATTCAATCAGCTATTTGATGTATTTAATTGTTTTGTATGTGACTAGATTGCATGTGCAAGGCCTACATAATGACCCTAAAAGGTGGCAGATAATTTTACTAGTCTTCCGATGTTACCTAGTTCATTACAGGTCTCCAGGAAAGGAAAAGAAAAAGCAGCTGTGATTAGGCTCAAAAACCATCCCTTGAAAACCACCTACATTTAAATGTGATGATCATTTATATTAGATGACCATCTGCTGTAGACAAGGTTGTGGGTAATCTCAAAAACGCTTCTGTAAACAGAAAAGGCCCATAGCCTTTTTATTATGTGTTAGTTGCTAATGAACCTGGCAGAAACCACATAATAAGACATTCTTTACAAGCACAAACATACATACATACATACATATACACGTGACAAGGCTAAGAGGATCTCTACACACATGACATCAACCTTAGTTGAACCAGTGGTTTACAAACCTGAAGGACCTAACCACTCTCCCTAATATCTGTATAATTTGGAGTCTTTAATCCTCTGGACTTAAATAATATTTAGCCTGTTCACAATATTACACCTTTACAACAAAATTATACCTTTTTTATTAAGTGGGAGAAGCTCACATGGGATCTCTCTAGGGAATGTTCAACTTTTTCTTCTTTATTAAAGGACCACTATAGGCACCCAGACCACTTCAGCTCAATGAAGTGGTCTGAGTGCCAGGTCCCCCTAGTTTTAACCCTACACCTGAAAACATAGTTTCAGAGATACTGCTATGTTTACATTGCAGGGTTAATCCAGCCTCTAGTGGCTATCTCCCTGACAGCCACTAGAGGCGCTTAGGCGATTCTCAGTGAGAAAATCGCATTGAACTCACGCAGCGTGAGTTCAGATCCCCATAAGAAAGCATTAAGTAATGTGCATTGAGCATGCACATTCAGCTTCACTCGGGAGCGGATGTCTGCAGGGGGAGGAGAGGTCACCAGCGCAGAGGGAGCCCGGCGCTGGATTAAGGCAAGTGGCTGAAGGGGTTTTAACCCCTTCAGCCCAGCGGGAGGGGGAACCTAACAACCCTTTGTTTTCCTGGCACTATAGTGTTTCTTTTAAAGAGTTCTGACAAAAAAACATGGTCTTGGACAACTGCTGATGCTTTATTAAACCATGCATATGATTTTTTCCACCTGTTCCACTACTACAATAAGTACTCTATCGCAAAGTCGTCTGGATGTGGTGAGGCATATTATCTTTGTTTTAAGTGGTTATAGTGTCTGCTAGAGCCACAATGGGTGGCTGTGGTTGATTGAGAGTGTCAGCTGACTACGGTCAGCCTTTCACAGTGCACATTGTTGCTAATAGTGCCTACAGTGTTTCCTTAACGTTATCGACTCCTACACACAGGCTATAGGTAAAGGGATGTCTATTCTCTGGATCTCCTTCGCTTGTAATGGGTTCTAATGTCATTTTTTGTTTTTTTCAGGGACCCTGTTGTACATATAAGGAGAAAGGAAAATTAGATGACATCTTCCTCCTGGTTACTAGTATTTTAAATGTATTTTTATTCCTTCCAATTTATAGGCTGGTGGAACCAGATGAACACATGCATACATACTTACCATTATTTCCAGGGAAAGCGGGATAGTCTGTTCAAAGGATAAACATAACACAAACCAGATTTCCGCAAAACCAAAATGTGGGACATCCAGAATAGACAGCTATTTTCTAATTTGGAACTGTGTGGTGGATGGTATAACCCATCTATTATTCTCAGGTTGAGTGAAAGTGCAGTGTGGAGGCAGTTTACGTCAGGGCCAGGCAAAACATGCCCCAGCCTTCCCAAGATTATAGGAACACCATAGCAGTAGGAATACAAACATATATTTGTAATGCTATAGTTTTAATCTACAACTCTCCACATGAGGTTTAATAGGGGAGACTTACTTACCGTATAGGGAAGCATTAGGAGCCAGTGCACATGAGAAGCAACATTTCTAGGGACAGCATTTAACAGGGTAAGGACCTTGAGTGACTGTCAAGAAGACAGCCACTGTAAATGTGTTTAACCCTGCAATTAAAACATTGCAGTGTTTACAAAGCGTAATGCTATATTGAGATGAGGTGGTCAGGGTGCCTTTAGTGTTGTTTTAACCCGAGCCACTCCCAGACTACAGCTATCTACCTATAATATCATTGCTAGTGAGGAGCTGAGAAGACAGAAAAAGCACATCTTCTGACATATTTTCAAAATAAGAGCGGGATTAGCTTCTCCCCTGCAGTTTAATTGGTTACTCCAACGTCTTCTTTTTGAAGTTGTCTTGGTGGTAGGGGTTTGGATATACAGTGTTTCAGCTTGAAACACTGCACATAGAGATTTATTGGCAATTGTGAGCCACGGGCTAGTTGCACCCCCAGCACACATGACTTGGGCAGCTCATAACTGTGTTCCGTACAGCGACTGCTTAATGTCAATTCTGTGCCTATTTTACGTATGTTGTCAGTGTGCACTGCACGCTGCGGACAGACATAACTGCTCCTCCCTATGCGTCTCGCTATATTTTTTCATGGACCTCAGCACAGCTCCTGTGACATCAGACAACACCTGGGAGCTCTTTTGGAGGGGGGAGGAACCCATAGAAAATGCCAATAGTCTATTATTCTATTAAAAACAAAAAAGTGTTTGAGAAATCCTTTAATGTCCACCTACTTATGCACACGACATAGAAAGAGGGGAGAGTGGTATTGTACATCTGCCTTGCAATGTCGACTTACATTATGAAGAGTAGCAAGAAGGTGAGGGTGGATTCACTAATCTGCCAAACCTTTCTAATTATAATTGCTCCCAATTTGAATTGAAATGGCATTGAGATCGAATTATGTACAACAGATATTTACTAAAGTATTTATCGTGTGTTGCAGATGCAAGATTTTTTCCTATTAAATGTAGCTGGAAAATGATTTTAAATAAAAGAAGGTAAACACATATGAAAATATGCAATTCATTATGTTGCAGGCTCTGTCAGCAGTGCAGGCGTTAGAGACAGCTACAGCACATCCTCATATACATATAAATGATGCAAGCTCAAAGAACAAAACATGCTGATTCAATTAACAACATTACAAAAAGTATGTATTGTACTCCAGCTAGTGTATGGCTTGAATAAAGTTAGGGTTTCTTAACACAGACCTCGTTTAGACTTTCTGGATCTGCGGTGTACAGAGCGAGAGCTCTCTTTGAAACGTTCACAGTTGACTTCAGGAAAGGAAAGCATACAAATAAAAGAAAAGGAAGACATATGAAGCTGTTCAAAGTTCTACTTTAGACCTACAAACTCTTGATCTGGTGAGGTTGGCATTATCGACTGTATCGACTGTATACTGGTGGGCTTAACATTTATATTTTATTTCAAATGAAAAGCAAAATTAACAGGGCATCACACGCAGTTTGAATATATTGCAAAATATTTGGCAGGGTTATCCCATGTAAAAATCTTTGTTTATGCAAAAATAAACCATCAATTAATGAAATAGTTGTCTTTGCATGTTAAGAATCAGCTCACTTACAGTACTGGTAATTAAAGGTGGGGAGCAATCATTTTCCAAGTTAAGATATACTGCAAAGACCTGGCATACGGTAAGTCATTAAATAAGTGATTTGGGATACAATACAATTTAAAAACTTTGCCAGCTTCTTGGTAAGTAGGACAGTGTAGCAGTAAAAATAGAGGTATTTGATCAGCTTTACGTAATTGCAAGAATTAGTTAATAAGCAGAACAGCAATGCATTTCAAAGCACAGGAGTATTTCCGGTCTACAAATGTTTGGAATATGGACATTCATCATATACCACTGTCTTAAAGAGACAGAGGGTGGTAATTCCAAACAAATGGGATACATTAGCGAACAATAGCTAGTGAAGGAATACGTATCCCAGTAAATAGCAGTAAGAAAGCTGAAAGTGGGTACAGCCAAGGAAAACAGCCCAACAAAACCAATTAATGGATTCGGTTTCTTACCAATTTTTTCAACTGGCGTATTCAATGGAAGAAATCCTTGTTTGAGAAGCTGATCCATCATCTCTTCATCGTCTGCCTGAATTTCTGACACCATATTACAGGGGATAAAACCAGATCTCCCACAGGTCTCCCCGTGGTAAAAACCATCAGAATCTTTGTCTCCGTATACCTAAATATAAAGTGTTATTTTGGAGCATTACTAGGTAAACCAAAAATAGTCACAATATTTCTACTCCAAGACGTAATACTTAGACTGGCACTACTGTATAGGCAAAAATAGCATTCTCTCTCAATGAAGTGGTCTGAGTGCAGTTCCCTGTCCCTTTAACCCTACAGCTGCAAACATTGCAGTGTTGAGACTACCTCTAGTGGAGACCACAGGAGAGGCACTTCCTGCTGTCTCAGAGTTTGACTTTGTGAAACTACGCTGGTCATCCTCACGCTTTGCATGAGGGCCTCCAACACCTTTGAATCTCCCATTGGGAAGCATTGAATCAATACTTTCCTATGAGGAAGTCCTATAGCACGCGCAGAACTCGCCGCACATGAACATTAGGTTCCCATTGATTGTTTACGTTGAAGGAGGAGGAGCCAGCTCCAAGAGACGTTGGGGCTGGAAAGAGGTAAGGGTTAAAAGTGTTTTTTTTTTTAACCTTTCCAACACCAGGGGGCGATAGGTACTCTATAACTTTCGGAATACCGTTTTATATTCCTAACACTAATGTTCCTTTACAGTCAACTGTCGCCTCAAAACTATTTTTCATATAATGATCCTTTCAACCAATATTAAAAGGAAATGTATATTTTTTTAAATGAAGTATATGTAATAGACTGTTTTTTAAAACTCTCAGTCTCTAAAAAGTCTCCCCTGCTTTACTTCCTACACAGAAGCAGGGAAGACCATAGAGACTAACTCTCAAACACTGTCTTACCCAAGGTGCATGTGTATGGCTGAATGATCCTGACCTATATTAATGGTACGGATGGATTTTTCTCATTTCTTTTTTGGATATACTTTATTTAAAATATATATTTCATTTTAAAACTTGATGAAAAGATTATAATATTAAAAAAATAGTTTTGACATTTGTCCTTAAATCGTCTGTCATACTATTTCATACTAATTATCCTATACGTGGGCACAAAAATTAGGTTAAAAAAAAAAAAAGGTAGATGATACAGTCTACTGTTCTACCACTTCTTTAACTTTGTTAATGGAGATCTCTAGAATCTAGAATGAAATTGTAGCAACACTGTATGAAAATAAACACCACATATTGTACTGTTTTAGAATTAGAGCTATCAGTAAGTTATGATTTTACTTCACTCGCCTCCTTTGAAAGCTTCTGGGAAATATTAGTTTCCGTCATGGGTGGTGAGGTGAATTAAGGGGTTACTAACTTACTGGTTTTGGTTGTAACCCCTTCTGTGCTTGTCTGCACCCTACAAATGGCCATTAAAAAAAAAAAAAAAAGGCATGACCATCTCTTTACCCTCACTGAGACAAAGTTCTCCCTCAGACTGATCATCCTTGGCTGATGTTACTCCTCCTCGCCAAAGGATATCAGGGAGGACAGAGGCGGCATGGAGAGTGTGCACACCGCCATTGGCTGTCTGGCACTGGCATGCTGTGCGTGCTGGTGTCAGACACCGATTTTGCACAGAATTTACATTAGCCAGCCTGGAACATTGTACTGGGACAACTAATGGCACTACCTGAGGTGGTGTTTCAACTCAAGCAGCAAAGGGATTAATCTCTGTATGTGCAGTGTTTCAAAGTAAATTGCTGCAAATACAGACTCCAGGCACCAAGATCTCTTCAAAGGTAGTCATGATGCTTGGAGTAACCCTTTAATGGTGACAAAAAGGTCATATCTACAGTAGAGAGACGCACTGGATACCGCACTCACCAAGTAACACAGGTGCTCTGAAACCAAGGCTGGCCAGGCCTCCCTTCCAAGATATGCAGAATAAATAACGGTTCAGGCACTCCGGGATAACAAAATATAGCAGCTATATTGGTGCAAAAACGGCAATGTTTTGACCCTACAGGGTTGTTATCAAGGTTGATAAAGGCCCTGTAGGGTCGTAAACGTTGCTGTTTTTGTACCATTAAGGCTGCTATTTTTTGTTATCCCGGAGTGCCTGAACCGTTATTTATTCTGCATATCAAAGAAGGTCATATCATGACAGCGCACTGTTTAATGAATAAAGTTTTTGGTTCAACTGTTTGGGAAACAATAACAAGACTTTAAAAATCTTTCAAAATCCTAACCTTATTACTAACCATTTGAACTTTTGTGAAGAGTCATAGTATACATTATGGATCCCCACCTTAATTATCTGTCCTTCCTTAAAAGGAAGTTCTTCTTCAGCAGCATCAGGATTTGGGGACATTGTTCTTGGATCATAATCAAAGAGAGCAACGAATATTCGAACTGGAAAATCCTCCATCCCACCATCGGTCTCAGACTCATCATAAGTTTCAGGCGAAAGCTGCTCCCGGCTGCCATAACTATCTAAAGAGATGTTCAAAACACAGCCAAAAGCAGTTGTTACCTTCCCCAAGTTTAACGTGCAGATACAAGACAGCTATTTAAAGAGATGTATTTTGGTAGCTTGCAAGATGCAGTCATTTGTGTTTCCATAGTTTCTTTACCATTCGGAGACAAAATTAATTTTAGTAACTATATTGTGAGCTCTGCAATGTCCCCATCCTATCATCTTGTATATGGTTAAATCATTTACTCCAGCTACATATGGAATTATGTGCATAGTAAGCAGAGTTTAAATTAGCTTTGGTCTTGCAACATACAAAGCGTCATGTGAATGATGAATTGCATGATTTTAGCATTAGCTAGAGTCAGGCAGTTTCATAAATGATCTGTTTGCGAAATAGATAGCCATAGAGGAATGTTCATGCAATGCAGGATAATACAAAAACAACACAAACTGTATGATTGAATGGCAATGGTATGAACAAACCTGGTGCCTCCTACCTGTCTTTCAACTAAGGTGAGACAACCTACCTAAGCAGAAAAGGCACATTATGAGCCCTGCACACAAGCTGAATTGCATGCAATCAAGCTGAGACTGTAAAGCATGTATAACTCAAGAAAATAATTGGCTTTAAATTCTAGTGATAACAAATTTCAAGGCCTGGTTAATAAGAGTTCCTCGGTTTAGGTCGTACCTCAATGTTCTTTGCTGAAAAAGGGGGTACTAGAGTACAGTATTACTCATCCCCTGAAACAAATATTCTGAGCCCAGAGAGAACATGCGACCCTATCCCAACTAGACATAAAACCTTGAGGAATTCAAAACCATTGTTTGGTTGTAAAGGAGGAAGAAGTTTTATTGCATACCGTATCTATCGTCAGAGGCCCTGGTACGCTGATGAGACCACTTCCTGTGTCCTCCAATGCTGGAATAATAAGCTTCTTCTTTAACAGGTGAAATATTTCCCTCACTACCTGACCGAGAACGACCACCTTCACTGTTACTGTCCATTGTAATTTCTATGGAGAAAAAGGGAATGAGCTATTAAACATACTACTTTTGTGCCAAAAAAGGAGCTCCATGGAGACATGGTGCCCCTTTCTAACAGGGATTCCCTTCATAGTTTACTTAAAAGATTTTCTATGTTAGCGAAAATCCTAAAAGTTTGTGAAATATTCTGCTTTGTCCAAAAAAGAAACTTTACGCGCATTCAATCGCTTAGTGAAATTTGCATATATTGAAAGAGAAAAGACTTTCTCTTTCAGAAGCTTAGAAACAGGGATATGCAACCAATAGCTTACCAGCCCTTTGGTGTGCATGACATGAGTTTCAGTCCACACATGCTGGAGAAGCTTGGGTTGCCTATCTCTGGTTGACAATTACTAGTTACTCAACACAATCCGCCATTTCAAATCAGATGGAAGAATAACAAGAACCTTACCTCCCACCAAAGAAATGTTTACATAAAGTGATGTTTTGTCTTGATTATTTGCACGTGGTTTTACCACAAAAAGTGAGTGTCTTCTATGACCCTGTTTCTTACAATAACTTGACACACACTAAAGCCTCAATTTTTTTTGTTTTTAACTGTCAGCAAATACAAGATTACAAGACTGCACACAACAACCACTATGGGTAACATCACCATGAACTATAATTAAAAGTCACATGGACAGGATGGAGGGCCGAGGAGTAAATGTAAGAATTATTGATTAAATATAAAAGGTACTTTTACTTAAAACACCACAACACTTTAATGAATGGCTTTCTGTTTGAGTGTTTTCAATTCTCAAAAGATAGGTTTGATAACTAAAAAAATGAGGCTACTTTACAGATAAAGGATACTACAGAATAGAGCAAAGTTAGGAGGTCCTTGCTTGTGTTCTTTTCATCGGTATGACATACGATGTGTAAGTTGTAGCAATACACTTGGGCTTTGACAAACCTTTGAAATGACCCAAGAAGATGGAATGTACTGCATGAGTGGCAACATCATTGGGATAACTCATTAGTATCTCATTATAATACTACGTGAGGTCGTGGAATTATACTATAATGTCATATAGAGGAGACATATAGAGGGAACTGAGTTTATTTTAGAGGAATTCCTATGTTTATGCATTCATGGTAGTGATTAAATAGACTGCATACAGAATATATCATATGAACATGAGAGGAGTTGGCAAGCAATGCAAACATTGCAAACCCTGATTACTAAGGAGTTAATTACCTCCTTAGTTATCTTATGTAATTACAAGCTATCAACTTATCACCTGTACTATTACATTTGGATGATTCAGATTTAATATATATATTTAATAACAGCCAAAGAATTGGTAATGTGCATAGATAATTTAACAGTGGTGTCGCTGTAAATTCAGGGCTCCAAATTTCCACTCGCTACTAGCCACTGGGCTATGAACATTTTGTATGCCATGGATTCTCCAGTCTTGTAGTGGCGAGTAGTAGTAGTAGGAATTTGTTTTGCTGAGCACACAGTAAGGGCTTGATAGCACAATTAATTTGCATATTGATCAGGCATTTATGGACAAATTAGGTTTCTTGCTTCTTATCATTACTTGAGAGTTACTCTGGGACTATTGTGATTGCCACAATAAAAGGTCAAGTTAACATTTACAAAATATGCACCAAGTCTATAATTATCCAAACTGGGTTTATTTAATCCCCATAACACCCGATTATCTATTCAAACTTTCCAAACCCCTAAAGCTATTTTTATTGCATTAGGATGACATTTCCATAGTGGGCTACCAATGACATTTCTACCGTGGTTTAAAATTCAGGAATAACATTCATTGGACATTAATTCATGTGCTAATAATGTAGTT
The DNA here is from genome assembly GCF_036172605.1 of Pelobates fuscus. Classification (NCBI taxonomy): domain Eukaryota; kingdom Metazoa; phylum Chordata; class Amphibia; order Anura; family Pelobatidae; genus Pelobates; species Pelobates fuscus. The sequence goes on from NC_086321.1 coordinate 138,798,015, forward strand.
GCTTGTAAATCTACCTAGAGCAGGGATACCCGAATGATAACTCGGCTTTTACATAATTTCAATTTAATGTATGTTTTGTCAGTGTTCCTTTAATACTGCCATCACATGATGGTGGCTCAAGTTCTGCAACACACAGACATCTACTTTTAGGCCACCTTACACTACTGAGATGAATATATACTTTTATAGAATAATGAATCCCATCAATCTCTGCTCAGTACATACAGGTTGGCTACATAGAAACTCATAATATACATAATATACCGGGATAGAAATTGTAAATAGTGGGGTAATAGCTTCTTGATCCAATGAGATATCTGGGATCAAGAAGGATTTTTTTGCTAGTTCTTTGCACAATTGGAATCACTTCAGAGGTTTTTTTTTTTTGCCTACTTTTGCATCAACAGAAAAAATCAAATGTGAGAAAGGCTGAACTTGATTGATTGAAGTCTCTTTTCAGCCTATGTAACTCCAAGGATGGGCAATACTCCTTATATATTATTATTATTATTAGCGTTTATATTCAGCAGTGCAGACGATAAATCAAACCTGGTCTAAGGCAATGATGTTACCACTGCTCTATCCAGTGATAGACACAATGGATTCAGTGTTCCAATCAATTACTAGTTATCCTATTCTGAGCCTTAAAGCTACTTTCTTTCAGCCTTTCCATGTGAACACAAAATATGGAATGGGATCGGCATGAAAAATGGAGACAAACGAAGGGAAGTCTGTGTGAATGAAGTAACAACATTTAACTAACACTTTAAAATGTGTTGTGTAATCATAGGTTGCAACCATTGCGTAAAGTCATTAATCTTTCCACAGACACTCACAAACAAACCATCCTGCACCACGCCATAAGATCATTTATACTGAATGTGTTGAAGTATTAGTTCTTGTGGTGTACACCATAGACAGTGATGTTGTCAAAAGAGACATCTTAGTGGCATACGGTTCTTTTACAAGAAATCATCAGCTACTTTAAAATGGTTTCTCAATGGCAAGATATTTTTTAAAGTCTTTTGTTTATTGTGTGTACCCACAATAAATGTATTCCCTTTGCAAGTAAACATCAACTAGCCACGATAAACACTCACGTTACATAAAGTACTCTAACTCTTATCGTATTGTTATTATAATGAATATAACAGGTCACATTTCTTGCTTGAAATCAGCACCATTAAAATACTTTACAATATTCGGACTCACTTTAGTGAATAACACTGATAGAGAGATGTGTCTAGATTTGATTAATTAATGTCATCACATTATCGTAATTTCATCTCCACAGTAAGATCACTACAATGTTAATTGACCAAAATAACACACATGGGATGTCCTTTGGTATGCAACAGTATATAATGTTTAGTTGTTGCGAGAAACTCCCCTTTCACCAAATCTTCATTGACATATAAAAATAAAAAAGGTTTTCTAAGGTTAAAATGACATGGACACAAGTAATCAACAGTTTCATGTTGGTTTCACACTTACTTCTTTCTGCTTTACAAGTGTTAGATAAGAAGATGAAAGGGAAACTCCAGAATTCTCACCTTTGAGGTTATGTATTTGCTTCAAATCCACAGACTTTTCAGCTTTTGCTTTGAGCTCTGCCAACACCAAGAAGTTCCCCCAGACAGATCAGGATGCTTTAAAGGAACACTCAAGGCACCAAAAACACTAATCAGTGGGTATGGTGCTAGGAGTCACCTAGTACTCCCCTAAGGTAAGTAGTCAAACTGTTTGATAATGGTTTGTCTTCCTACTTGAGGTCCCGCTGGGAGCCAGTCACTTCCTTTTGCTAGGCTTAGCTAAATGCAGAGAGCATAAGCAAACAGTTTGACTACTAACATTTTAAACAGCACTAGGGGACTCCTGGCACCACAACCACTACATCACTCTATAGTGATAGTGTTCCTCTAATTATTTCCAAAGGGACCTGTGCACATAGTTTGCATCTGTAATGTTTGTCTCTGAGACAATGAGCTTAAGGCTGCATCAATTTACAAAAAAAGTCTGCAGCTACTAGAAATGCCGTGCAGGGAGACGGGGAGAGAAGACTTTCTTGCACTGCAACAGATGAAGACCATAGGCTGTTATACTTTTTTTTCGACAACTGTCTTAACCCCTTAAGGACCAAACTTCTGGAATAAAAGGGGATAATGACATGTCACACATGTCATGTGTCCTTAAGGGGTTAATGGTCTCTCATGGCTCTTTAGAGCTTTTATTAGTCAAGTGTTATAGGCAAATTATTCCTTGTGATGAGTTCAAGGTTTTTCCCTGGTCTGTTGGAGTGTGACGCTATACTTCGTACATCTTCCCTGGGCCCTGTGTGCTGAAAAGGCAATCCTAGCCTAACTTTCTTCCAAATCACATCATCTCTCTTGGATTAATAAATCAACACATAGTAAACAGCTACTGCACATCAACTGACAGTAGGAGAGCTCAATATCGAGAAGCAACCATAAGATAAGACATTTCAAAGCTGCATTCCATACAACTAACCAATAGACGGGACCATCATTGGTCTTGGTCTTTGTGGCACTGCATTGCTGTGGGGGAACCTGCGTGGTGTGTGATCCGCTCTGTTCGTCCGAGCCAACGTGGCATGATTACCTAGAAGCTGAGCACATACAAAGGAAGTACAGTCAGACAAATACATGTTGCCTTGCAGAAACACAGGATAATGAACTATACAGCCTGAAGCACAAGCGCTGAAGGCAACTAAACATTGCTTTTAACTGAAAGGTTAGCTGAAAGAGAATACATTGCATCTATACAAGCAGGCAACAATACCTCCAATGTTGTTCAAATTAGATTATTATAAAAACGACTTCTTCCATGATTAATTAATAGAAGTAAGGTTTGCCTTCAATTGATTGGTGTCAGATATTTTACAGTGGGAGTAAAGCTATAACAATGACAAAGCAAACAAAAAAAGTGCAACAAAAAAGACACTATGTGATGTAAAAAAAAAAAAATACTGGGAACCTAGAAATTAATGGAACACATCCTTATGCACTGCAATTCCCAATTAATCAAAATTGATTTACCAATGCAAATAGAAATATTTAGGGTTTAGGCTATTAATAGATTACCTGCTGCTGTTCAGTATGGGCAGATACAAGCACTACACCCAATGTTTACATACTTAAGCTCCCCATTAGTTAAGGGCAATATCTTAAGAAGACTGACTGACCAAGGAAATATCCAGTAAACTAAGTAGATGGAGTCTAAGCCTCGGAGTTATATGTTGGCTTCCTAACAAAGTTAACTGAGTTTTTCATCTTTCACAGGGTTTTATAATGAGAAGGTATAGTGTACCTGGATGTACTTTACAATTAGCAAAAGCTAGACTGCATAATTCCTAATTAAAAATATACATATTATAATATTATATTTAATTCGATAGCCAACAATTCACATAATTTGTCAAAAGTAATTTTCAATCTCATGTAAATCTGAATACAGATTTCCATTAGTTACTAAAATTGGTGATTTTGCTAAGCACGATAAAAATCACAGACTGATGTCAGCATTCTGCACATAAGTGGCACTCAAACCAGTTTCTAAGGAATCTCTAGGGAATAAATGGACACCATGACCTCCAATCGCACAAGAAGCTGCCATAGGCCCAACCTTTTTTATACAATACTTTAGCTAAATGTTCACCCTCCCATTCTCTGGCATCACATACTGAAGGTATGTTTCCCACTGCCCATATATGATTGTGGATGATATACAAGCCCTTACTAAATTGTTCATATTATCATAGACTATAACAGAGCCTATAACGCAGTCGAGCATTGATAAAAGTGACACTATTTCTGAAGGAAATGTTAATAAAGTTTAATTCTCTATATTCGTGAACCAAACTAAGCGATCAAACAGTTATTGCATCGAAACCTTTAAATCCCTGTAGCTGAATGATCGTGTGCCCTCCTGCCAACAGTGATTGGCACTCATGATGACTAGGAACAGCATGCAGAAGCTGCAGCAGGAGAGGATGAGCTCTCGGTCATGCTGCAATTACTCGTAGCGCTCTGTACTGTATGATCTGGGCAATCCCTCTGATGATGTAAGCACCAACATCAGTTGGTTAGGATTATCAAAATGTTTAAGGTAGGGTTAATGATTGGGTTGGGGTTCGTGTAGGGTTATGGTTAGGGATATGGATAGTGCAGGGTAGGAGGTGTGGTTAGATTTAGTGTAAGCATAGTGAAAGAGGAACAATGCTTTCCTATGGAGTTTTGGGTGACGCTGGACATCCACACGCATTGCGTGAGGACATCCAGCATCAGTTAGGCAACAAAAAGTCGCCTAACCACCCGGAAGTCCAACTACAGGCTGTCTGGTAGAGGTGGAGTTAGCCCTGTATAGTAATTATTGCAGTTTCTCAATAACTGCAATAATTACTGTTTTATGGTAAAGGGACCTAGGAATATGCACCCAGACCGCTTCAGTGAGCTGAAGTGGTCTGGTTTCCTATAGGGTGCCTTTAATGTTTCATTAAGCATACATATAGGACAGGAGTAGGCAACCTTTAGCACTCCAGATACTGTGAACTACATTTCCCATAATGCTTTTACAGCCACAATGTGGGCAAAGCAAAGTAGTATACAACATTTGGAGTGTCCAAATATATAATATATTGGTGCAGTTAAAGAGAACACTTAAATTACGGTGGAACATACACATGGCACAAATTCTAGGTTTTGTTTTGATTCAGAAGTTGGACAACTGCCTCATCCATAAGGTGTTAACAAATTACTCAATTGTGCAGGATATTTGATAAAATTCATATTTTTTTAGATGTATTTGAGGACTAAAACAAAACTGTACAACATTTCAATGATTCAACAAAAGGTAATAGAAATGGCTTACAAAACATGAACTGATAAATCCAAATCACACCGATGTTTAAAAATTGTGTCATTTTAATGAAATGTCGACTAAGTCAACAGGACAAAAAACAAGCAATATGGTTTAGCAACATTACCATCCTAAGACATGGAGGTCCAACAAGAAAATAACCTCCAATATGTGCTTGCTGTCTTTCGTCCACATTAGAATAGGACGACCAAAGTCACCCAGGCCAACCTGTCTTCCTGACAGCTACTAGAGGCGCTTTCACTGCACTAACCAAGCCATGCGGAAGCCCCATTGATTCAATGCTTTCTTATAGATAAGCTTGGATGCACACTCATGGTGAATATGCATCAGGTCCCCAATTCTCCTCTATGAGGAGTACTGGATTGGACCATCGTTAAGGAGGCCACGAGAGCAGGAGATGTAAGCAGCGCCGGTGCTGGAAAAATGTGAGTAAAAGCTTTTTTTAAATTATCTTTAGGGCACACAAAGAGGGTGTTCCTATATAAACAGGTACAGTAAAGTGTTAGAATACAAACCTGTATTCCTAAAGCTTTAGTGCTTATTTAATGGTGTATAATTAATAGTGCCTTTAGGATACAAACATGTATTCCTAACTCTTTAGTGTAGGGGTAGGAAACTTTTGGTATTCCAGGTGTTGTGGACTACATCTCTCATAATGCTCTTACAGCGATAATGCTGGCAAAGCATCAAGGAAGGCAAAGTCTAATACAACTGGAGTGCCAAAAGTGGTCTACCCCCGCTATAGTGTTTATTAATAGTGAATTATTTAGCATATGATTAGTGACTTTCCTCGATTTAAGAACCTTTTTAAGACTGGTATCATGTGTGAAATGATATCAATACTAACATAGAAGACACAGAAGTTAGTCGTGCTGGATGGAGTTTTTCTTTTACAAAGTTCTGGTCCAAAAGCTCACCCTTTCTGTCCCTCCCAACCAGCATTGTTCCCCTTTTTCCTCCAAATATATTGCTGCACAAGTTATAACCACATAACTTTCTACAGCAGAAAGTCAAATGAACTACAGCTAAAGGGACACTGTAGGCAAACTTTTCAAGTCAACAGAATATGCAGTTTATGCCCAAAGTTCTCACCAAACCGAGGAGTCGCTCAGACAATCCTAGTGTAACCATTGTTTTCAATTCTAGCACTGAGTTTATCCAATACAATAGGAATTTGAGGACTAGTTTGATGATGTAACTGTTTTTATAAGAGCAAAAGGGAAAATATCACAAGTTGGGAGGGGGACAGAATGTATGAGCTTAAGGAATAAAACCAAAAACTATCATTTAGAGGAAAAGAAAACATCTAAAAAACTACATCTAGCCTACCTGCACACTCGAGGATGCATGCAACCGTGTGATGATTTAAAATGTACATGACTAAAAACAAAGAGAAAAAGAACTACAGTAGTGACATCTATTGCCCAAGATGAATGCAAATATGGAGAATTCCCTATAATTAACACAGAGCTCTCCAAGAATGTTAGATTAGCAATTTATAGTACCTTCGTATGTGGTAGTAAAACATAAGTTAGATTTCAATTAATTATTGTTTGCATATATCTATACATTCAAATGATATAATCAAAGACATGTGACATAGACATCATATTTGTGCTTCTGGATTTGGATGAACCGTGATTCGGACAAAAACGTGCAATTTAGTGGTTTGTCCAAATAAGGAATGACTAAAATGCAAGATGACCGAATCAAATAAGTCCTGAATTGCATGACGGATTACAATTCTTCCATGTGAATCAGTCATTTGTTGATTCCGAATGCTGAAAGATGAAAATTAACAAATCCCTTTCTTAATTTTGATATTTCAGCTGCAAAATATATAGCTACCTAATTTGGTACCCCTCTGTGGGATAGTCACTTTAAGGATACCAAGTTAGGAAGAGGTTTAGTAGATAGCTCCCATGTTTGCTATCCTTAAATATGGCAATCCCGCAGGAATGCACAAAGTTAGGAAGCTATCTACTAAACAACTGAAATATCAAGATTAAGAAAATCCCAGTTATGTCCTATACTTTTTCATCATGAGGCACTACCAGTTTGGTGTTGTCTGGTGATCAAGTGCTTTTTGTTTTCATGTAAGTTTAGCTTATACCTATGTGTATTAATGTAAGTGCCAATACAAATACAATCTCCCCCTCAGATTTCTGTATTATGGCTATGAACTCTGACTTATCCCAAGTTTATCGCCAAACAAGGAAATCTATGTGCCCCCAACATTAAATTATATCAGAGACAATGATTGCCAGGCTCTCACACTTCAACATCAAGACACCACAAAACAATGGGCTTTGCAAGAGAAGGAGTTGTATATAAATTGCATCTCTGTTTTTGGTAACCTCCAACTACAATCAACCAAATGCCTTTGGACATGTTATGGGAAAAATAAAGTACAGTATATACTTGACACAACATGGACAACAAGGGCTATGTCATATCAGAAACAAATTGAAAGGTAAAATAAAGTTAAATAATGTAGGAAACACAATGTGTAGGGTGTTTTAACATGAATATGTTGGTATGTTCCCTGAGCCCGAGATGGCTGATATTATTATTCCATATAAGGCAGGGATATGTTCATGTTCCAGGAATAAGACAATTGACTTCTCATTCAGAGTCCAATCTATCGCATTGAGTTGCAGATGGGAATTCTACTCCCAAGGTCTTTTAAATCCTGTTTTCAACGGTTTCCACTCAAGGTTATGAACACCCAGAGAAAGCCTTCCCATGTGTAAATCTATATTCAGAAATTGTATATTCATTTATACATAAAGCCGTAAAACAATAAAATAGTTATGTTCATTATATTCAGGTAGTATTTATATATTCAGTAATCATGATTATCCTAGATAACCAAAAAATTGTTACATATGGTAATAATTAATTTTATGCTTATTCTTTAAACTAACCTTTAAAAATTCATAACGCATAACATGGTATATGGTATATAACATATATAAAATAAATAGAAGCTCTAAGTTATTTATAACCTTACATCATCAATGCCCAATGATTCCACTAAATTTACCCTTAAGATACAGGACACAGTTCTGTGGTCATTCTCTCTGGCAATGGCTATTTCTAAAGAGCTATCACCATTGTCTTGGCTGTAACCTTGGTAATCTAAATAGATAGGGAGACATGAAATCCATTACCTATATTTCTCACATTTCATGGTAGTGCCTCCAAATTTAAGTCCCTTCAGGATCTGACAAAGTATGGGCTACACAGACATCTGTATGACGTCTGTAAAATGTGTGTCTCCATGAGTGACAGTTCTCTTACTTCTCACTCTTTGAGCAAACTATTGGCATCTAAGAAATTTAGCATGATGTTATAAGCCTACATGCTCCAAATAATTTTATTGAGATGTCAAAGTTTTCTTACATGTACAAGTTGCACCTTAGTAACCATCTGCCCTCTGACTGGGAAGGAGTGAAGGAGGTGGATTAATGCTCTGCAGGGCACCAAAAACTGTTCTAATGCTTAAATGTGTTATTCTGTTGGTACTTTTTTTCCATCAAATGTACTATGCATTTGTCCTTATGTCTTTACAGCTAGAGATGCTCTACTGGTGGAGGACCTTACTCAACATGTGATGGCAATGTGATTGCCTACAACCTCTTTGGAAACAGCTATACTCTTTCATCCAAGAGATGTTGGGTTTTACTATCCCTGTAAATTATGGGTGTATATTAGAGAGCATGGATGCTGTGGGACAAATCCACCCTAGATAATCTAATATAAATTAGATAAGACACTAAAAAACCACTGTCAAGCTCGCATATGCCATATGCTAACTGTAGGTACCACTCATCGCCAAGTATTGGAACCAGACAGTTACCCTCTTATTGCAGGAAGTATTGAAGGTTGTTTACTCCATGTTCACTATAGACAGTAGGCAATTAGGTTCTGCGAATGCTCTGGAAATAAATACTACTATTTGGAGGGATTTAATTTAATTTAATTTTGGCAAACTGGCTCAAATTAATTTCTGCACAATTCTAATGACTACATTAACTTTATATTGTTTATGTTTATTGTTATGACGTCTCCATTCTATCCTTCTATACCCGGATATAATTTTGAAAATCAATAAAACATTTACATTAAAGAAAATGAAAAAAATGGCAAATCCAATTAATCATTTTGAGAACTTAGAGAATCAAATTGGTGAATCCTTTTGTCTGTAACATCTCCAATAATTAATATGTGTGTTAGTCCATGTAAAACCCCATGACTCAGCAGCAAGTACAGATTGCTCTTTCAATATGCACACAAAGACTGTATGTATAACTCATAGAAGTGCTACAAGTGTTCTAGTTTGTCACACATATAATTAAATTAGAGTTCTATATGGACTATGGCTTGTAATGGAAGACAACTGTTTACAACAGCAAAAGAAACAAATATATCCTAATTGAGTTTTATTACTAATGCTGTTAGTCTTCCTTCAGCTAACCCTCAATTAAAATGTAATTTCAGTTGTCCTTTAATTAAGAAATACAAAAATAAGAATATGCAATTACAAATATACTTTGCTTTTAAAAAAGTGCTATTTATGCATCTAGAAGCAAATGAAAGAGGATTCAGCATGATATGAAGCCTGTGAACCACTAGCATTAAATAAATCAAAAGCGTGATAAATTAGAGGTAAATCAGCAAAGAGACCCCAGGAGAAAGCCCATAAAATAACAAAATAAAATAAAGAAATAAAGAAATAAAAGAAGAAGAAGGAATTTTATTGATTTGGCAAGCAGATGGCAGAAGGGATTTTTATATAACACACCAAAGAATTCTCTGCATCTCTGTGAGTTGGCCCCAGAATTGGTTCCCTACAGTCTGTCTGCTGAAATTCTGTTTTCTGGCCAAAGCAGTCTCTGCTATTTAAATTTTCAAAAGATAATTTCTCTTCATTCTTCTCATTCTTGAGTTTGGAACAGTTCCTGTTTTCTAGAAAGCCTGAGCTCTCATCCCCAAAATCCTCCTCCACACTGGTTTGTCTGGTTAGAGTTTTCCTTCGTGTCAGCATTTGCTTGGGGTCTCTAGAGCATTCAGGCATTTGATCCAGCTCATGTGCTGTATTTCTTCCAGTTATGTTGTGTGATTTCTTCAGATGAAACCGGGCTTCCTCTTCTTCACTTCCACAATCCAAGCCACTGTCTGGACTCCTTGAAAGATATCCAAGCTTGCTCCCTTCACAAAATGAATCCTCTGAACACAAAGGAACAGTCCCATTGTATCTACATTTGGAATAATGCCGTGGACTTTGTTGTTGACCACCTTGATTATTAGCCCTTGGCATTCTATTAGTTCTAGATAAGGTTCTTCTAAGATAAGCTATCCCTACAGAACCACTCTTATGCAAGAACTCAGAATGTTGTCCCCCTTCTTCTTCTGCCACTTCAGGAATACTGAATAGCGTCTTACTGTGTTGATGTTGAGGGGAAAAATCCAGCAGATCCTTTAAAGCAGGGTCTTTGGTGCTAGACTTAGAGGACTCCACAAGAAATAGTACAGTACATAGAAAAATAGAAAAGAAAAATAGAATTGACCAAAACAAAACGTGTCGAAAGAAAAAAAAAAAAACAGCAATAAAAATAACAGACATGGAAAGAAAGGGAAAAGGAAGGGGGAGAAAAATAAAGACAGGGTTAGTTTTAGAGGCAATGGAAAACTTAAGGCATGCGTGTTTACTCTGTGAAGGAAAGGTTCATGCTCTGAATGGGAATCTGTGAAAATAAAGACATGATTAGGAATCCAGCTGGTGTTAGAGAGAACATAAGATCAATACAAACAATGAGCTTGGCATGTAGATGCCATAGTAGAGTTCATGCAGGGATAGATGCTGCACACAGACAGCCATAGTGATGGGAAGATTAGGGTAACTGCATTATTCTCTGGCCAATAACTAGTTAGCAACACTCTCAAGTCCATGTTCTATTAGTGTCACCTATAGCATCCAATAGGCATTAATAAGAATTGAGTGTTAGCCATACACATTTTGTAGCTCATTAAATATAGTACTAATATTAGGTGAAAATGACATACTACTCTGGCTTTAGTGGTAACAAATGTTGAGCACATAAATAACGTAGGGTTATTAGAAGTTCAAATCCATTAATTAACAGGAACATTTTATGATTTTACTCAATATAGATTATTCACAAAACAGGAAGATGTAGTGAAATGAAAACTGATTTGCTAAATTTAGGCTAAAAAAAGTTGTAAATATAGATTTGGGAGATTTTTTGTTCCCCTAGCTATTTAATCCTCAATTTTGCAATTGGGTTGTCAATTCACTACAATCACTGTTTAGTGATCTGTAAAGAGAATAGTTAAGAAGGGAGATGCTTACCAACAATGAAAGTGACATATAATATCAATTAACAGCTTCCAATAACAATACAGGTTTCATCAGTCAAAAAGTAAGACCTAATGCTCTCATATAATCAGCCACTGGTTACATAAAAAAGCACACATAACATCATGTCTTTGCCCAATGTCACATATAGATCCTACTTACAAATAGTGAAAATCCTTCTGTTAATGAGGGTTGGTAGATTTCACTGAACCACAAAGCCATTCAAATGTAGAATGTATGGCAAACATTTGATCAAAGATGTAAAAGTTTGGGGTGATAACCACAAATGAATACAATAGACAGGGTTATTTACTAAAGTGAGACTTGAAAGTGATTTCAAAGTGAATTTTATATTGAAATCCACACTAGCTAAACTGAAACCATAGCTCACCTGGATATTTTTTCCAGTTCAGTCATTTTGATATGAAATTTAAAAATCCACTTTGAATTTTCAATTTACTGAATAACCCTGGTAACGTTTTGGACCTAAATGTTTAAAAACTATTAATCTAACTCTCAGCAAGTGATACTATAAAAAAAAAACATGGAGTAACCATGAAAATAAGGACAGGAATTAACTACAATCACAATTTTTCATCATGTTACAAACCGTTAGATATCACTAATTAGATTGCAATGTCTCTCTTTCTATGCAGGTGATGAGATGAAACACTGTTAGACAGAATGCCAAAAGTATGATTTGTTCTGACAATCCAACAGATGATATCATTTCTGACCATAAAAATATGATGTTAGATTTATCCCTTAATTGGAAAGCTAAGTCCCCAAATTTTGAGATACAACAACCTCATTTTGTACTCTTATTAAAATGATTTAATTGTTTTTTTTTTTTTTTTTAACAGAAACCAAAAAAAAAAGTATGGCTAGAAAAAGGTTGTTTTTAATGAATACTGACCTCATTGAGATATTTCTTAACATATACAGATGCAAATAAAATGGTATACAGCAGTACAATCTAGAATAAAACATTAAGAACACAGAGGGTAAAGTCGCCACAACATGGACTAATGATACCATAATATGTTGCACTCACAAAGATAGAAGTTCAAATTCGCCTTAAGGGTGCCTCCCCTGATGTAGATGTATAACAGACTTGCTCAGGGACCACAATCAATAAACACAGTAAAACAATTAGTAATATAATGCAGTTCAAAAAACCCACCTTTACGGTTTTAATTGATTGTGGTCCCTGAGGAAGTTCTGTAAATAACTTGTCTGTTTTTATTTCATTCTTATTTTTTTTTTTCATTGTATTTTGTTGATAATAAAACACTTTACACCTACCTGGATTCCTGATTTCTTCAGTTCCTAGAGGGAGCTACAGCAAGGAGAAAGGAGATCCTCCTGGACCCCCTTCTACACTTTAAGGCGAATTTGAACTTCTATCTTTGTGAGTGCAACATATTAAGGTATCATTAGTCCATGTTGTGGCGACTTTACACTATGTGTTGTTAATGTTTTATTCTGGATTGTACAGCTATATGCCATTTTTTTATCGTATTTATATAATTATCCATGTTGTAGTCAGCTGGAAAGACTACCCTGGGAAGCTGCTTCTTAAATTAAGTTTTTTATTTATTATTTCACCAGACACTTTTTGATGTATTGGTGTGCACTTTTTGTATTCCTTAACATATGCAAGTTTCTTCTCAATAGGGTACAAGTGTCTGGTAGAAATATATACCTTTTAGCCTTTAAAAAAAAAAATGTTTTCTGAGAACAAAGTACATTATTTAATTCATTAAATACATTCCCATTGAATTACACCAATAAGCTAATACCTCTCCTTTAGTCTCAGCAACACCAACTGAACTATATAATTGGAGGTCTAATTCAATGCTTACCTACATGCCACAAAGTCGTTATGCATGTATGCTATTCTCCTAAAAAATCAGTTTGCAATCTTCCTTGCATCCAAAATATTTTACCCCATTCTACAAGGTGAGCTAAATGTGTCAAACATATTATTTAACCCTTTATTTGACCAATTTTAATGAAACCTTACAGTGAACATACAATACCATGAAATCATCAAGGTAACCTCTGAATAGGTCTGCTCTGAATGTCTGGAGGCTTCATTTATATCTGCTCCTCTTACCTTGAGGGCATTGTGAGAAGTGACACTGATGCGTCTCCTGCCTCCATCTTCTAGTTGCATCTCTGAGTATAGCTCCTCCTCATCCTCCTCCAAGATGTCAGATAAATCAGAACCCCGACTGCTCTCCGTGTGATATTCATCCTCTGGACAGTATTGTGGCTGGAGCAAAATACAAGATACAATATAATAAATCTCCAATGACCTCGACTTTACAGTTAAAATCTCTAGTTACAAAGTTCCTTCTCAACCTTCATTTATATAATCCTTTTTTTTTTTATGTCTAGTAATATATATTATGTCAATAAACAAACATATTCAGTGATAACACAGCATTATCTTAACAGGTGGCTGTCAACTAAATAATAGTTACATTATTTCTATATAGCCAGCATTGGGGGGAAAAACCTGGTATATGCTAAACACACTGAAATCAAATGTTTATAAATATATATTATTAATATGGAATCAACTGTAATGCTTACCTGTTCTGGTGCTCCTTCTCCCTGATCCGATGGCAGGACAGACGCTGCACACTGTTCGTGCGCGCCTGTTTGTAGTCCGTCGCACCGACGTTAGAACGGCGCAACACTGAACACCAATTCGGTCGGCACGAACAAACACAGGAAAGTTCCTAATTCGGCATTCGGACGAATTTGAGTCTTTTGGTGCTCTAAAATGAAGCCAACCAATAGTGAAAGTGCTCTGACTATTTAAAGTCAGAGCTTGATGGAGCAAGTTGCCATGTTGTGGTTCTCGTTTACCCAAGAGTGCGTTTATATTGTATTGATTTATTGGCCTGTTTAACCATTTCCCTGCTCTCTGTGTTCCTGACCTCTTGGCTTGTTTATCGAGTGTCCTGTTTTCTCCTACTTTTGACCCTGGTTTTCTCTCTGACTTCTCTATACGTTAAATCCGTTCATTCTAAGCCCTGTTAATATGTGGTATACCTCTTTTTTTTTAGCGGAATAGGGTTTGTGAGTTTTGGGTTCCCTTACATAACCATGACATGAACATCCTTACCCTACCCTCTATAAAACTGGGTTGACAACATGACATTAAAGGGAAAACAATTAATTACAATTTATTTAACATAAATAGTAGACGCAGTGTCTAACCTGGCAGCCCATCTTAAACAATGGACAATAACATGGACAAAAACATTTCAATGGGTGAAACAGAAATTACCTTAAAATATTTTATATCCATATATAACAAGTTATGGATCAGTTGAGGTTACATTAAAAACTTTGTATTTTAGTCATGTATTATGGCAATCAAATTGCTAAGCTTGCCAGCTACAAAGCATCTCCGGTGTGGCAAGTGATGCATACTAAAACACTCCAGTAATTATATAGCGCTTTGGACATCAATGAGGAACGAGAGACCTGGATTGGTTCACCTTTTAACATGGCTTCTAGATGGGTCATTAATTATGACCAAAGACCTAAGCAAATTGACTGAAGCATCTTAGTAGACATATTGATGTTTAGTGGAAGGAAAATAATTGCAAGAGTCTATACTATACAAATTTAAATCACATGAAAGCAAGTGAATTATATTATATATGTACACACATGCATATATACTTGATTTCTGAGCAATTAAAAGAAGGTGAATAGATTCATCTTGATTGTCAAAGGATCAATATTGTTCTGCTTCCAAAGCACTATAGTGAGGTGACTAATGGCTACTTAAAGTGCTGACAAATGTTACACATTACTAATTGAATTACACATTTATTAGCTCCATAATTTTCCACCAATTAAGTTGCATCATTTTTCCCAGTTGCTTATCTTCAATAAATGTTTTAATAAGCAGATGAAAAGGGGCAGATGTTTCACTCATTACATCTCAATTAAGATCTTATTTGTGGTCCTTCAGTCTCTGATGGCTTCACAGCTTCTTGCAGCAGAGAACGGTTATTAACAGAAGTCTTACCTTATTTACCTATAGCAATAAAATAGTTCTTAACTTGGATTGAGTCAGACCACTGAACGAGGCCCAACCAATGTACTTAATGTGTATATAATGGGTACATATGATTGATCATAGTAAAATAAGCAGAGCTAATATTATAGGGTTGATGAAGAAAATGAACAGCCTTACTTGCTAGAGAGCTAGAACAATAATAGATGTTTCATCTGATATAACGCATAGGTTAAGCGGTTCTTGCTCCTGTCTATTTGTAATATGTCAGAGAAAATTCTCTTTGAAGTCTTGAATACAGTGCAACCTCACTAAAGATGATATGGTCATCTAGCTTCAAAGCTCTCACTCTCCTTCTCTGTGGAGGAATTCCGTGAGGTCTGAGCAATAACAAAAGAATTGGCAGATGTTTCACAACAGAGACACTGTTTTCGTGTCCATGTAGCTGCTATCCTTCTTAAAGTGTCAAATCATATTAAGTAGGGTTCCTGTCCCAAACCAATCTGTAAGAATCAGCAGAGAGGAACAAATCACAGGACAACTGTCAGCTCAAAACTATTTTTAATATAATATAAGTTTTGACAGGTAGTATATGACAGGCAGTTTCTCTGGTCTTCCCAGCTTCTGTGCAGGGAGTGAAGCAGCAAAGACCACAGCGAATGTCAGTTTTTAAACACTGTCTTACCCAAGGTGTATGTATATGGCTGAAGCAATCCGGTCATGTATTAAAGGTTGGGATGTCTAATGTTTTTACATATTCTTCATCATTCAAAAAAAATATATACAATTTATTTCCAAAACCTAATGAAAACCTATTAGAAAATCGTTTTGATGTGACAGTTGTCCTTTAAAGTTGTTAGAACTGAACAGTATACCCAGGAAAGTTCATGGTGTTTATCCTCCGCGGTGGTGGACATTCTAACAGTGCCCTAGCTCTACCTTAGTACCATGAATGTGTTTTCAGCAGTGGTGGGTTCCATGATCTTGTTTGCTCAGAGTTTCTGGATGCCATCTTGGCTATGTGTTAAACCTCATGTTTACATTAAGACACATGCACATCCACCAACACTGTATTATCTTCATGTTTATACAATGTATACCATGTTTATAACTAGCAACTAAGTCTGAAGAAATATCCTAGTGACTTATCAAACAATAAGTAATAAGTCCGGCTACAACAAATCGTGGTAATATGGCATAGTAAGAAGCCAGTCAAGAAGAAATTCATATGACCCAGAAGTGGGTGGTCAGGTCATCTAGCAACTGTAGTCTGTGAATGACTAAATAACATATCACAGCCTGTCTCCTCTTTGTAATATAAAAATAGTAGTGGTAAAAATAAAAAATAAATAAAAAACCTACCAACTGATAGAGGACAATACGATTACACCATTCCCAGTCCTACAGAGGCGATGGCAGATACCCAATCATGCTATATTTTCTTACTTACAACTAAAGAGCATTTTAAACACCCATGCAATGCTATCGCACCCTGTGCCAAGTCCTGGTTATACTACTACTACTAAATCAAAGGCTCTCACTCTATGCTATAGGTCCTGGCAGGAGCACTTGCCATCCAGACCCCAACAGTGCAAGACACATTGGGAGATGGACTGTTGCAGAACTCTGACAGACATGGACTGGCTCCATGCCCTCACTGATTTATCCAGATGGACAAATGCTTCCCTCATATAGAGGCACATAGGACATGACCCATCGAAGACTTCAATATATGTTCCCCAACTCATCCCTGACGTGTTGGAGATGTGCCTTAGACAAAGGCACACTCATGCATTTGTGGTGGTCCTGTGGCGGCATTCAGCCACTCTGGACTACAGTCTGCTCTCTCCTAGATACCCTAGATGTCCCTAATTTTGTATTAACAGCATCTATTTGCCTGCTACTGCTGCTCCCTGTGTCTCTGACCTATGGCCATAAACAATTGGCAGGTTTGGTTATACTGGCAGCACGAAACCTTATAGCTCATAAATGGAAGTCCCCAGGCTGCCCTTCCCTTCCCCAGCTACTTGACAAAGTACAACAATTCCACACATATGAGTGAATGGCGCTCACATCCAGCAAGAAAACGCAAATGTTTTCTGAAGCTTGGGGGGCATGGAATGGGGAATATGGTCGGGGAACCATGGGTGGCGGCCCTACTGCTTCCTGCTAATCCTCCCAGGACCTCACGACCAGGTCCAGACTGTCAATCATACATTTATATAATCGGTAACACTACCTGGCAACCATAGGTTTTACATGGATTAACATACTCTTTAGACCAAATTCCTAAATGTTGTTATGTTTTCACTCCCTATCCTTAACTTCCTGAGTTCCCCCTATGACATCCACCTTATCCATCAGAGCTGCAGTTGTTACTGGATGCTATTTAACACAACAACACCCTCACAACAGTTAACTTATGCACTCCTTGCACACATTGCTGTTATATAGTATTGAGCCCCAGACCTAACTACGTATTTACACTGGACACTATGATTCACCAAGCATAAAACAGGGGTACTGTCTCCAAAAAGCATTCAGGTAGACGGTCTCCCAGTTATAATGATTGTATATACTCAACATCCAAATGTATATAGTTATGTGCACCAGATGTAAATGAGAAACCATGAATCGCTCTTCTATGATGTTGACAATATATGGATGGTATGATGTACCCCGATAAACCAACCCCTTTTTTGTGTGTTCTGTACCCTTGTTTCCTTTGCTCTTATATAAAAACAATAAAAACTACAAATGAAAAAAAAAAACCTGACATTCTCCATTCTTTGTTTTAAAACTTTTGTCCAACTATAGTTATTCATTCACTTCATAAAATGCTGACCTGCTTTCCAAGCTCAGAGCCCTTTAGGAATTCATCAACAGAAGCGCCTTTCCTTTTCATGTGTGGAGAGTCATAGCCATCCTCCTCATCGTCCGAGTTAGCATAATGCACTGCGTTACTCCGCTCACTAAAGAGGCTTCTCTTCTCATTCTTAAATGAACAGGAGAAAATAGCAACAACAACAAAAAATTAGTGAAAACTGGATAACTGCACTTGGCACTTGGTTTTTAAGTGAAAAGAAAAAGATTGAGTGATAACTCCACTCTCCAACCAGGAGTCGGTGAAAAAGCACAATAACATACAAAATGAGGTGCACTAAATGGTGCAAAATTGATAAAAAAGAATGAATAGCAAAAGGTCCAATATAATACCACAGTGGCAATAAGGATAACTCCACAATTTGGATAAAATCACAATGGATATGTATATAAAACCTTAGTGCATAAATAGATCATACAAGATACTGTCCATGTAACAGTCCAAAGTGTTGTATCAGCTTTCAATAATGCAACTCAGTTTATTCCTGCTATGATGGAAAAGTCAGGATATTCCGAGTGGCTGGAATAATATAGTATATCACTGAATCTTTAGGGAATAGAGTATAGTATACTAGAGTATTATATTGGACCTTTTGCTATTTATTCTTTTTTTATCAATTTTGCACCATTTAGTAGATCCTCCCTTTGCATGTAATTGTGTTTTTACCGACCCCTGTTTGGAGAGTGGAGTTTTCACTCGCTCTTTTTCTTTTCACTTCTATTATCCATAGCTCAGGGTGGGAGCTCATTAACCAGTCGACATCTATTCTGCCTTTTCTCTATTACCCTGCCAGTAGTGTCAGTATAGTTGTATATAAAATATTTTATTGTGTACAGTTTACAGTTTCTACATCTGGCAGTTTCACTTGGTTTTTAAAGGATCACCATAGTGTCAGGAAAACAAACTCGTTTTCCTGACACTATATAATCCTTAGGGTTCTCCCACCTCAGGGACCCCTCCCTTTATTCAGCACCGGGCTCCCTTGGCGGTGGTGACCTCTCCTGCCCCTCCGACGTCAGCTCCCGAGTGGAGCCGAATGCGCATGCGCGGCAAGAGCCGCGCGCATTAAAAACGCAGAGAGAAAGCAGTTCTCAATGCTTTCTTATGGACGTTCTGCATGCTCAATGCGATTTTCTCAGGAAGACAGCCACTAGAGGCTGGATGAAACAGCTATGTTTACAGCTGCAGGGTTAAAACCTGGGGAATCTGGCACCCAGACCACTTCATTGAGCTGAAGAGGTCTGGGTGACTATAGTGGTCCTTTAAGAACTGTGAATTCCTTTATAATGCTTGTTTTTTTTTAGAACAAAATATGGACAAGGAGTCTCCAAGAAACTAACAACTACTGCTTATTGTAGTGCTTGTGGTGCTAGGGATATATCCCTGATAATTTACTATAATATGCTATATTATTGTAAGACATATATTTGATATTATAATTTGTTTAGCAGAGATGGTAGTAGTCTGGTGCTTTGAGAACTGGTGATGGAAGGAGGCCTTAACAAAGTTACAGTAATAAAGGGGAAACGTCACTTCTATGAAATTTACACCACTGAATAAAAAACTGAAAATCCCCCATAACTTGTATTTATTTTTAAATTATATACTGTTTTCTATTAAATTTATCTTAAATATTCAGCAATATACATCATAATCTAGTTCAGATAAGGCATAACCAGGCAAAACACTGCAAATGAAGAGGAGAAATTAAAACTTATTTTAATTTGTCCTTTTCACCATGCTGGCTGAAAACAGTGATTGACAGGCAGAGCCAAATTAAGATTTCTGTGTTTGTGTGTGAGGTGCCTACGTTTTGTATGTGTGTGGGGGCTGTGGTGTATTGAGTAATTGAGAAGCGCCAGGTGATCACGATAGAGGAGCAGACCACAAAACTTCCTCAACAAAGTGAGAAGGCTCAGGGCTGAGCAGGTGGATGCCTAATGGGTAGTCCAATTTTGTTGACAGGGAGTTAAGAAGGATGAATGGTTTCTATTTTGAATTAAATTGTTTACACCTCATAAATACATACTGAGAAGAGTATGGTTATCCACTAGATGTGGCAGAAACCCACTCTATTTGAATTACCATCAGAAACTAAAATATAATTTAATGGTAATATACTTTATTTTGCTTTTGCTGAGCTTAGTTACAATTAGCACCTTTTCTGCCTATAGGCTAAGACAACGAATGAGATAGATTCGTACCATTTATTGCTTTAATAGGCACACTCTAAGGATTTATATCTCCACGGGCTCTGGGGATTTTAGCTCGATCCTACCATAGCGTATAGCCCCGTATGTCATATGAATAAGCGAATATATCGTCTCTTCTGAGTGTCTTCCATTTGGAATTTCTTTTGACACGCCATTCTCTCATGCTACCCGTTATCATACCCTGAGCCTGACTAGCTAGTAAATACATTTATGAGAGGTGTCTCTTTACATACGGTTTCTAATTTGCAATATATACTTTGCTCTCAGTATTTACCTCCATATCTCTCTCTCTCTCTCTCTCTCTCTCTCTCTGTATGTATATATATATATATATATATATATATATATATATATGTATAAATTTGTCGTCGTCCCCCACCTTTTAAAGATGTATTACTTTTTCATTTGATTTAAACACTGTGGTTTCACTCTTTAAAAAAAAATAATTTTGTATATATATTTGTTTATATTTTGTGTATTTGGCCCCCGATAAAGTATATTACCATTAAATTATATTATTATTAAATGATATGCCAACTGCCCTTTATTACCTTTGTAACCTATTTTTAGCATCAGTGTAGGCTTATCCTACATCTACTGCCTCTTCTCTACCTTATAAATACATATTGGTAAATATAGGGATATAAATATGGTATTGTCTAGATTTTTGTAATAATAAGGCAAATACATGTATGACAGTTGAATGACAGGTCTACTTTAATGATTCATTGCTCCCTTTCTGCATGTGAATGTCGGCTGCAGCAACTATTACAGAATAAAAAAACACACACAGTCACTTTTCACAGTTTTGATGCATAAAGCAATGCACGCTTTCATGTACTCAACATGAAACATTACCCTGTTGCTTTCTGCAACCCTTTGTGCTGCTTCTCTCGCCATGGCTTTGGCCATTGTGTTAGAAATAGGGGCACCTTGAGGCTGGGGAAGTATCCTCTGTGGAGAAGGAGACCTTTGACCATGAACTGGGCTTTGAAAGTTAGATGTTGGAGGTTCCAAGGTATGTCCATGGACTGAAGACACATTTTGAGTGTGTTCCCATGACTCATCCACTCTCCTGTGTGGGCATACATGTTCTTCTTTGGTATCTGGGTCTCCAGCAGTTACTAATGGCTTACGTTTCGGCATAGTCCTTGGGTGTTGTTGTGTTGGAGGCACCAGTAAATCAGGTGGAATGACAGCTGTGCAAGAGTCATCTGATTCTCCTTGTGCAGAGAGGGTTCTCACTGTAACTTCCTTGGCATCCAAATTGAGAATTTTCAGCAGATCCACAACAATATTCTCTGCGGCAGGAAATACCACTTCTGCCACCTGCATTTACAGTCATGAAACAAAAGCAGACAATTGAGCAAAGTAACAGCCACAATGACAATTAACGTCTAATGACAATTAACTAGCCATTCAATAAAAAATACATTCAATATGGTCTAATTGCAGCTTAACAGTATCAAAACCAGTAAGACAATGTGTTCCTCAATAGATACTCAGCATGTAAAAGGAAATCTACATAAAATATGTACAGCTTAATTATTTTTACTTTTTGCTAGAACTGGCACTAGAACTACTACAGCCAGCTGGAGTGCTTATGGTGCCAGGAGTGCCCTGGCATCATCCCATGGTACATTGTTTTAGTACAGTTTGACAACTTACCTGAGAGGCTCAGATTGGTCATTGGGCAAACCCGGCAAATGCCCTGTGGGCCAAGGCCCACTGGAGAGATTAGAACATCTCCCTGCCAGCTCATGCAGAGCCAGCACTATCCAAGCACTGGCCCTGCTGTGTGCCATGAGGGCCGGTGGGGAGATCACAACATGGGTTTACTTCAGGGAGATCATGCCAAACTAATATTATTGATTTTTTTGATTGGGTAACTAAAATAATAGATCATGGTGGTGAGGTAGACATTGCTGACCTAGATTTCAGTAAGGCTTTTGACACCTTTGCACATAGAAGGCTTATCAATAAACTGCGATCTAAGTTTGGATTCCAATATTGTTGAATGGATATGGCAGTGGCTGAGTGACAGGCAACAGAGGGTTGTAGTCAATGGAGTCTTGTTACTAGTGGGGTACCTCAGGGATCTCTACTTGGACCCATTCTCTTTAATGTTTTTATTAGTGATATTGCAGAAGGTCTTGATGGTAAGGTATGTTTTTTTGCTGATGATTCTAAGATATGTAACAGGGTTGATGTTCCAGGAGGGATAAGCCAAATGGCAAATATTTAGGTAAACTAGAAAAATGGTCAGAGCTGTGGCAGCTGACATTTAATGTGGATAAATGCAAGATAATGCATCTTGGACGTAAAAACCCAAGGGCAGAGTACAGAATATTTGATAAAGTCCTAACCTCAACATTTATGGAAAGGGATTTAGGGGTAATTATTTCAGATGACTTAAAGGTAGGAAGACAATGTAATAGAGCAGCAGGAAAAGCTAGCAGAATGCTAGGGGGACGTATTATCAGTAGAAAGAGGGAAGTGCTCATGCCATTGTATAGAAAACTGGTGAGACCTCACTTGGAGTATTGTACGCAGTACTGGAGCCCATATCCCCAGAAGGATATTGATACTTTGGAGAGAGTTCAGAGAAGGGCTACTAAACTGGTTCATGGATTGCAGGATAAAACTTACCAGGAAAGGTTAAAGGATCTTAACATATATAGCTTGGAGGAAAGATGAGACAGAGGGGACATGATAGAAACATTTAAATACATAAAGGCAATCAACACAGTTAAGGAGGAGACTATATTTAAAACAAGAAAAACTACCACAACAAGAGGACATAGTCTTAAATTAGAGGGGCAAAGGTTTACAAATAATATCAGGAAGTATTACTTTACTGAGAGGGTAGTGGATGCATGGACTAGTCTTCCAGCTGAAGTGGTAGAGGTTAACACAGTGAAGGAGTTTGTGCATGCATGGGATAAGCATAAGTCTATCCTAGCTATAAGGTAAGGCCCTGGAATAAAGCAAATGAAAAAAAATTTTTATCTAACACTTTCGGTGCTGCGGGATGTGGGGAGCAAAGGTACGCTTTAGGGTTAGGAATACAGTTTTGCATTTCTAACACTATAGCGTTCCTTTAAGTACCATACACAGGATCACTTTCCAGATGGCTTTATCTAATAGGTGGATTTTATAATAACACTGCACAATTTATGCGTCACCCCAAAAAAGTAAAATGTTAAAATGTTACAATTATGATGTTCGGTTATGGCACTCCAATGCTCATTAAAGTGTAAGCTCAGCTGCCACTTCAAGGCAATCCTCTTGTAGGGGAATTCTACACTAACAATTCACCTAGCTGTTCTTTAATGATAAAGTGGTATTTTTACGAACCCCTACACAACTATTAACCCTTAATTGCACATGTATGGGGTGGAAGGCAGGATTAGAGAATCCTACGGTGAGGCCGGCTCCAAACATTGAAAACCCTGCAAAATAATTTCGATTTCCATTAGTAGCCATTCAAGTGTAACATAGTGAGTTTACACTTGAATGGCCATTGGAGTGATATTAAAAACCTCCGGTTAATTAAATGTTCATAGGAATTTTGTATAGTGTGCAGGTAACTTTTTTTTATTATATGTTTTGGTGCTGATGAGTACTATAGCCATTGCTGCAGCCCAGGAGTAGTGGAGTTTGAGTGCTTAATTTTGTATGTCTGTTATGGCAGAGTATGGAAGGCAGTTTAGGCAGTAGCATAGTGTGGTATATACATATTCTATCAGCTGATCAAACAAAACCTAGCCAATAACCAGGCCATGAATTTTCTGATTTCGGACACCTACCTTCTGCCCTCTTGCATACACAGAAAATCCAGTAACACTTGCTCCATTTGAGGTTCCAGTTGGGGACAGTACTGGTGGTTTCCATGTAACTAGTAGGGTTACCGGTGTTGGACCAGGATGTACAGCAACTTCTTCAGGTGCAATGGGAGGCCCTGTGAGAGAACTCTGATGTTCATATATTCTTATATTACTGGTACCATACTTCACGACTCTAGTTTAAAATTCCACTTTAACATATACTCTTAATGTTTTTTGTAGAAGGTAACAATAATAATAGCTTGTAATTAATCTAAAGCGGTAAGAACAAAATAAGAAAAAGAGAAAACAAGGTTTAAGGTTGTAGTAAAAAAGGGACATAGTACCAGACCTAGGTTTGTATGTTTAGCATGGTTATTCACTAAAGAGAGAATTCAAGTTGAATTCAAATTGAATTTCAAATTTAAGGTGGAAATAACTGGAACAATTCCTTACGCCCACTATGATTTTTATTCAGATACCCTGGTCTTAAATCTTAAATTCACTTGGAATGCTCAGTTTAGTTAATAACCCTGTAAGTGGGGTCCTCACAAGGAAGTTAAGAAGAAAAATAAGTCATAACGATTAAGTAGCAAAAGGCAAATCGAGGTAACCTTCTTATTCTTGCAAAATATTGCATAATTGGATAAGTCTACTTTTTAAACAATGTTTACAGTTTGTAAAGGGTTTATGTGTACAAAAACAAGGAACGTTATCTCACACTGATACAAAACATATGTTACATACATATTTTTTAATGAAAGCTCAGTAGTAGAGGTAATAAATGGTTTGTGCTTTGAGACACCACTGGGAGGAGAAGAAAAGGTTAAAAATAAATGCAAAGGCAATACATAAGAAGAAAAAAAGAAAAGCATATATCAACAAATAATATCAAAACCTGGGAGGGAATGGCAGTAAATCATTCAAAATAGTTTTTGCTTCAATTCGGATTAAGATATCACCACTTTGCCAATATTTGTTGATATCTATGCGCCATTTTCTCATACCAGTTGGTGTTGGTAAGGGACTATATAATGTTGAATTTGGTAGTCGGAGTGTATTTTCCAAAAATGTGAAATATTGCCTTGGCTAGACATGTGCAATTCGTTTCAGCCTAAATTTAAATTCGGATGAATTTTGGCAATTCAGACATTTGGATGTTTCCGAATGTCTGAATTGCTGATTTTTCGAAGTGCCGAAGTGCTGAACCGAACCGAATTGCCGAAGTGCTGAATTTCAGAAGTGCCGAACCGAACCGTCGAATTGACGTGGTCCCGAATTGCCGAATTTTGGAAGTGCTTTGGATTTCTGAAAAGTGGCAAAACAGTAGAAGGAGGGAAAATTAAGGGAATGATGACAGGAATCTAACCCTACCTCTAACCCCAACCCCAATCCTACCCCAGGTAGGGGTAGCGGTAGGTATAGGGGTAGGGTTAGGGTAATGGAATTGCCGAAGTCCAGAATTTTAGAAGTGCTGAGCCGAACCGAAGTCCTGAATTTCGGGAAGTGCCGAACCGAAGTCCCAAATTGCCAAAGTTCCGAATTTCGGAAGTGCCGAACCAGACCAAAGTGCCGAATTTCAGAAGTGCCAAACCAAATTTTTTTGCCCAAGTGCATCCTTAGTCTTGGCTGCTATAAATATATGCAATGCCATATGTTTACCTGAACCAGTTCAAGAGATTGTAAATATATGTATTAGATAATAATCTGGATTCATTGCCAATTGAATCATAGCCAATTGTTGGATAAGGGTTTGACTATCAAGCCAAAACTCTGTTAGATTTGGCCAAGATGAGAAAATGTGAAGAAATGAGTCTACTGCTGCCCAACATCTTCAGTAATGTGACGAAGAGCTTGGAAAAATGTGGTCCAGGTGTTGAAGTACCATACAACATTGCATCATAAGCTTACAGTTAGTCTTCCATTGGTTCAAACCAGAGATCTAAAACTTTAGCTGCCCAGATGTTGATGGCCTACAACTTTCAAAATGTGTTTAATGCAAAAGTTGGCCAGAGAATCACGAGAGTTCTTGTTCAGTAACATTTTCTCCATCTTTTCCCTTTGTCTTAGTCACTTTTAACCCCTTAAGGACACATGACATGTGTGACATGTCATGATTCCCTTTTATTCCAGAAGTTTGGTCCTTAATGGGGTTAATCAATCTTTTTTTTTTCCCCATGAATCATCTCATTTTTTCGGCATCATGGGAGGAACTCCTAATTATGCATCAAAAGAACATGTGCACAAATTGTTTGCTTTGTCCAAATCCTGGATTTCTGAATCGCCACATAGACTAATTAGTTTATGTGGAGATTTAGAAATCAAGGATTTGGACAATCACCCAATCAGCCCAAATTCTGACAAGTTGCAGGTTGTAACAAAACTAATCTGCAAATCTAAAAAATAAAAATACTTCATATTTGCAATCTCTAGCATTGTTAACAGAGACCTGCAATTCTGTCATTCTAAGCAATTTGAATTATCGGCCCAATGACCACCAATGCAGCCACATGAAGAGGTCTTAAATAAAGCAAAAAAAAAAAGCAAAAAAAAAAAAGGAACACTCTGAAAGCTGTAACAAGCACATTGACTATTCTTAAGAAATAGTATTTCACATGTTGAGCTCTTCCATCCTATGTCTTACTTGGCAAAGAAGGTTGTGAATATCTCAATTAAACAAGCAAAGCTGTGGGTTATTCCCAGAAAACGATTTCAATGCCTAATTGAAGAAAAACATCCATGAATCAATTACAGAGACTAGAAAAGGTGCCAAATAATCAAACCCAATCAGACTTGGAAAAGTCGCAATCTAGACTAGACGTCAAATCTGCCAGACTAACAAATCCGATGTGGATCCAAAACATTAGCTATACAAAGTTGATAAATTGTAATAACTGCACTTAACAAGTCTAATAATGTCACATCCAAATGTATTATCCATTCTTCTAGACTTGACAGACTGGCAAAATAAACTTATCTGAAACAGCAACCGAAAATAATAACCCAAGCAAAACATACAGACACTATGCTCCAGACTTGCATAGCTATTTCAAAGTGTCATCAAAACGTTGCCTTAGCTTTGTGGAACTAAATGCATTTAGACAGCCAAAAAAGAAGGAAATGTATCATTTTGCTACATTATGTCATCATTGGCCCCTCAAAATAATAATAGTGTGATCAGATGGTAATTATTTGCATTCTAAGTGCAAACTGTGCAGCAATTGAACATGATCAGAAGACCCTATTAATCATTGAGTTTTGGTAGTCATAACACGAAATACCTGAACTTTAATGTGAGTAAAAAATGGAACATATATTTCCATAAATAGCCAATACACATTTGTTTAAAGCCATCTTAAGCCGAGTCCATAAGGACATCAATTTCAAGGTTTAACAAAGATTTGAGTGTCTGGTCATGTAAGCTAGTCTTATTTGTAGAATTCACTTTCTGTCCCCCAGTGGGAACTCTGAAATGAGGTGGACAAAAGCAGAAGGTATTAGGTCTGTGCCAACCTAGTTCTCTTCCACGCCCATTTTTAAAGGAAGCTCTATTGCTTTGGGCTAAGACGAACCTCCCAACATTTCATATATACAAAGATCAACTCTTTAATTTTAGGGGTGTGACTGGGGGTGTGGCTGTTCAGAGATTTTAGGCGACTTACTAATAACAATGTATGCAATTAAAATGCAATTTAGAACAGTAACAACGTAACATATTTACACAGACTGATTTCTAAACACATTTATTGTAGTGTAAAGACACATTACTGTGTGTATTATTGCTGTGGAATTCTGTTATACACATCAAGAACGTGGAACTCCTAAAAAAAAAAGAAGGGCAGAGGGATTTGAGACCAAAATAGCAATGTCACTCCTAAATAAGGACATTTGGGAGCTATGAGCTAAGGGCGCAAGTATATCATGTGATTTTATTCGACTCACATTTAATATATTTCATTGACAAGATAATAAAATGCATCAGAACACGTTTTTGTTTTTTAAAGTGGCTTCATTACATAGGTTCTCTGCACCATAATATCGCCTATTTTAAACTGCCTAAACATTTATATACGCTATATAAAATTGGAGAAAAATATATCTAAGATTTTGCTTGGATTGCATTCTGGATCAAACAGATCGAGCAATCATTTTGTCTTCCCTGTATATTGGACTGCTGGAAGCTAATCCGTTTAATGGCAGAAACTGCAGTTTCTGATTGGTTTATCCTAATAATAATACTAATGCTTCACAGCAATTATTTTCATCATTTGTTATTTTTGCTGGAATAGTGAAATTGATTTTGTTGTAATTTCTGTAAACTCTGGGATTTGTTTGTAGATATGAATGCATAAATATATATACCTGATGGCTGGGTGGAGAACTCTGCATAGGCTTCTTTCCTCTCTCGCTGCTCTAAAGGTAGTTGCCATGGCATCTGGTGAGGTTTTGCAAGAAGCTTAATCTTGAAGGTCATGTTGGGCTTTAAATTGAAAAATTGGTACTTATAACATGCAGCTTTCACAATATCAAATTCGTCATCATTGAGGAATATGACATGGTTGTAATTGCTGTTGCTTGGAAGCCAACTCAGTTCAGCAGATATTGGAGTGATATTGTCTACCTTTAGATGAGAAGGAGCTACAATGACATCCTTTCCAACTAACAAAGTGCACTGTAGCTCATCAGAGTTACCCCGGTTCGTAACAGTCTGGATCGATATGCGATATGTAACTGTGGCAAGGTCCAATTTCTCAATTAGACTTTTGGTTCTGCTTTCGAAACTCAGGGTTGCACGGACTTCTTTTCCCACCAACACATTATAGCTGTGGATTGTACCCCAGCCTGGTGGCACTATTGGTGGCTCCCAGCCCACAATAACACTTTTGGCGAGTTGTTTGATTAGGGTTATTTTCCGAGGATAAGGCACAATGTCTTCTCCAATCTCATCAATGTTAACGTCCATGGTCCCTGTGCCATTGTTTAACACACTGGACTCTATGTGAATGGGTGGGGTTATTTCCAGCTTGTGTTCTCCTTGAAGTAGAGGTGCGTGGTTGAGGAAATTCTCTTCTTGCTCACTGGTCAAGGTGCCACTGGACACATGAAATTCATCATTTTGCACAAAATCCACAAAATTCGATGGAACCAGTCCTCTTTGTCCATCTAAAAGTTCTCCTGTGGAGAAAGAAAATATATGACTATGCATTTTTTTTTAACACCTCTACAAATGTATTCTTAGTCACCATCTAAAAAGATGCAGTCTTTCCTGTGCCACTATTTAAATAAATAGTAACAATCATAAAAAAAAAGACTTTATGAACTGGAAAGTTAATTTTAAAACTGTATCAGATTAAGTGGGAAAAAAGATAGAATTAAAGAAAAGCAAACAGTGCAATCAAATACACTGTACTGTACACAAATATACTTGTTTATACAGTATCGCAATTTTATAGCTATTGTTAATAATTCTCAAAAAACAATGAATCTACGTATACAGATGACAAAAAAAAATAATAAAATAAAATAAAAAATTGCTCTTCTTTCTTTCTGTGAATTATAAAATAACCAAAAATTAAAATTAAATCTCAACCTTAAAATAAGCATTATAGTTATTACGGTTTGTGGTAATGATCAAAAAAATGTGTTCCTATTGCATAATTAATACAAATTCTAAAGCCAATGTACTTTCTATGGCCAGATGGTTTCACTATCAAAATGCAAGAATTGAATTAAAACAAAAATATACTTGATCAGCTTAGAGAAGAGTTTATTTTTACTTACCCCAGTAAAAACAATGAAAACTTTTTTCTTGGTTGAAGTGCACAATAGGCTATAAAAAAATGTTTACATCTGCAACACTTCTGGATGATCAGTCAGCATGTTTCCGAGGAGCTCTGAGAGCTAATGCATGTAGAGCAGGGGTGGGCAATCTGCGGCCCTCCAGATGTTTTGGACTACATCTCTCATAATGCTCTTGGGGCCATAATGCTAGCAAAGCAACAAGGGAGATGTAGTCCAAAACATCTGGAGGGCTGCAGATTGCCCACCCCTGATGTAGAGCATCATTCTCACCAAACCAATTTGGTGTACTTTATTTTGGAATTGCTTAGTATTGATTGATATTGAAATTAATATCACACTTTGTGTGAAATTTGTTGTATGGGAGTCACATTTTAAAATCCTGCACATGTGTATTTAATACTAAGATATTGTTTGTGTTTAAATGTCATTTTAACAGTGGGAGGATGCAGGTGAAGCTAGGGTTAATTTACGAAATGTTGCATCATATTTGTCCATTACATTATTATTCGTTGATCAATTCAATATAAGTGTTTACATGGCAAATGTAATAACAGTTTGGTTGACTGACGTAATGTGCCCTAGTTCAAGATATTGAAGGCGCTTAGCAATGCTTGTGCTGTCTCACTACATTTGGCAAATGCCTTGTTGAGTCAATAATTACCTTCGAAAAAGCCATCCTCATCCATATCTCCATAGACATAGAGGTATTTTCCCGCCACCAGGGGAAGCTCTGCTTCAGGATTTTCATTTGGTCCATCAAAAGGATTATAACTAGAAATATAGGACAGTAAAATGATTATTCAGCTAGATTCAAACAGTTTTGCATTTTCTTTTGATTTCTCATGATGAGACTTTTGTTGATCTATTTCCCTTCTCTCTCTACGTTCGGTGAACTCCCCCTCATTGCTATGTTTGCCATAACCAGTATAATGTGGCATAAATTAATGGCTTTCTGTATATTTATTACTTTTGAAACTCAACTCGAAACAAATATTTGTAAAAAAATAAATTTAAAAAATCTTTAATGGACTTTATGGATTTAGTAGTTGTTCTACAAAGCTGAAGCTCACTGGAGATTGTAACATAAGCAACTTGCTTGTGTAAATAAGAATCTCCGAATTTTAGCTTAGCAGGGATTCCTCGGCTTTAAACTGTCGGATCACAGTACTGTCATGTTCACATTAGAAATGGCTTTCTACTTCTCTCATGATTATTCCCGATCTTGGCAAGTCAAACAGGATTTGTGGCAATATCACAGCAGAGGGGTTTTCTTTTTCTTGGCTGCACAGTTCAACCAGCATACGACATGTCTGAAACCCTTATTCATGTATATAAAAACATCAGGCTAAGCATTAAATTACATCACAGTTTTTCATATTTGGGCTAAGCAAGCAGAACAGCTTTTTCCCCAATCACTGTAGACAAAAGTAGAGTTTTGTTTTGGAATGAGCCAGCCTTTACCAGGGGACAAACCAGAGTAGACTGCCCTGAGTGTGTGTATGAGACTATGACTATTTACCTGTTTGTGTGCCTGCCTGTGTGTCTGTCTGTGTGACTGCCTGCCTGTGTGTGTGACTGCCTTCCTGTTTGTGTGACTGTCTGAGTCACTGCCTGCCTGTGTGTGTGTGTGTGTGTGTGTGTGTGTGTCTGTCTGTGTGACTGCCTGCCTATGTGTGTGTGACTGCCTGCCTGTGTGTGTGTGTGTGTGTGTGTGTGTGTGTGTGACTGTCTGCCTGCGTGCATGTGTAGGACTGTGCCTGCCTGTGTGTGAGTGACTGTCTGCCTGCATACAAGTAGTCACAGCAATCTAAGAGCAGCTCATCAACTTGAGATAATTGGCTACCGGGGGAGTCAGAGGATACATTATCTCCAAGTAAACCTAAACAATATAATATGTAAAATATTATTCATAGAATTGATATCCTTGTTTATTTCTTTGTCAATACATGGTGATGGGATACTCAGGTGTGCGAGTGCTGTTTTCTATGGTGCATTCTGCAATTTTACTTCTAGTAGTAATACAGAATAGAATAAATGAAAGCTAAAAAGTAATTACTTGCAATTTGGATGCCTGTGGGAGAAGGTAACAGTACTTACCATGTGGAAGTGGAATGCTGTTTCCTACCGACAATCTCCCATAATATTTTCAGAATGTATGATGCTTCCTCTCCAGATATTATTTGGTTCTTATTACACCTCTACTCTTTCCTGCTCTACATTAAATCCTGCCAAGTATAGCCTGCACCAAGAACTAAATCTATCACTTCCCATATATAGGTAACTTCTGTATTTTTAAAGCTAGAAAATGGACTTCTTGTGGTGACACACAAAATTCCACATGGAATTTATTGCAATGTATAATAACACCAATATAAAGTAAAGTAGTAAAAGTGCTAACAGTAAGTTTTACTACATGAAAAAAAGGGACCGGAGCAGATGAAAGATAAAATAGCTGGACACATTTTGTCTCAAAGAAGAGGTTTCTATGACAGCTCAATAGCCGAAAACGGACCCCTACCCATAATGCCCACCCCTGCTGTATGCATATAGTATGGAGGACTTTACCCACCATGTCTTCCAGGACCATTAACTGTTAGAAATATTATGTAAGCACATACTGTACATTTATAGGACTAATGTAGAGAAGTCACATATAATTTTAACAGTGACATTCTTACTCTAAAAGGGTTTATGCTGGTTCAAACCAAAACCTTATAATGGAATATTCCTCCACCCACTATCTAACTCAGTAGAATATATATCAGCATATGTTTCCTTATGTTGTAAGGATGCTCTTATCTCCTGAGGTGTGTTATATATAAAAAAGGGTATATTGTGTTACCTGTACCGTGCAATACAAAGGTGGACTTTCCCAGAGTATCTTTGCTTTGAGGTATTAGTATTCTGTTCATTATCCATCTGAAACATACAAACATTAGACAAGCTATAAACATAAAACCATTGTTATTATTGGTGTTTATATAGCGCCAACATATCCTGCAACAATTTACAATTATAGAAAGGGGATATATGACAACAAGTAGATGACATACAAGCATGCTCATATATATATTTCCAATTATAAAATGTATTTACAAAAGTCAAGTTTGGCCTTAGACTCCTTAGTTTGAATGCCATTTTTGACACACATAATTGACCAAACTTACATCGGACTCAAATCTGCGTCTCGGGCTGCCAGACCGTGATCTTGAGAGGAAAGTGGGTTTGACACACAGCTGCTCTGGCTTGTCGCCTGTTATCTGAAGTGGGCGTATAAACTCTGTAATCACCGATCTTGTACCGGATGGACTGTCATGCCCTGTGAGAAACAAAGATACCTTTTTTTTTTAAACAAAAAAAGAGCCAAAAAGTCAAGACTGAAAATGAAAAATGTTGGAAATAAAACACACAGTTCTGCTGGTTACATTATGTAGTGCTAGACTACTCCTCCAGGGGGAGCACTACTGTATCTTATGAGTGGTAAGTAATATTTTATGGGGGGGATATATTCTATATATTCTATATATTTATTTGCACGCTCTTGAATTTTATTATTTTTTTGTAGATTTCTCATATAAAGGAGCAGTTTAAAAATAGCACAAGTATATACTAACAAGTTGTTTTGTGCACCATGCAATGTTTGGAAATAATGTTTCAGAGCACTTTTGATATTGGATCTGCACTAAGACACATTATTAGAAGGAATGATGGTGTATTATTAATATCACTTTAATATGAGTACCTTATTAGCACCAGTTTTATACATATTTTAGACTGCTAAACTAATTAGATTTTTTTTTTTCTCCTTCTAACTTTATGTTTTACCCCAAATGCATTCCGTAACATAAAATCCAGTCCAAAAACAAAACAGTTCTTAAGCAGTCATTGGCTTGTACCTCCAATAATGCAAAGGCAGCAAGTTACCAGCCACAATTTATTTCTGAGGATAATGGGATTTGTAGTTCAACAGTTAGACAGAGGAATTTGGAATTAAATGAAAATGATAAATATGATGAACAAACAAAATTCTTCCTTACTCTATAACTGTTTAATCATTATTTTTACCAGGAGAAATGTCTATACAAGATGTTGCAATCAACAATGCAGAATGTTATCTGGTCCAGTTTAAAGAAACATAGCACAGTACTTGATCAGATTTTCATAAACATAAAAACTTTGCAGTTTGGACTCATTCCATAGAGGGACACATAATTTAAAGGGACGCTCTAAAGTTAAAAAAAAAAACCCCAAAAAACCTTACCTTAATGAAGCAGTTTTGGTATATAGATAATCCTCCTGCAGTCTTACTGCTCGATTTAGGAGTTAAATAACTTTGTTTATGCTGCTCTAGCCACATTTACCATGGCTGAGACTCACACAGCCTCCCTCTACACACTTCCTGAAAATGAGTCTAAATATTCTAGTTTCCCTTATTTGCACAGTGTGTTTAGACACTTTCTTATCTCATTCTAGACACGTTCTTATTTCATGCCCTGTCAATAGCCTGCTAGAGACCGTAGAGCCCTCCTGTTTGTGATTAAAGTTCACTTGACAGAGCAGGAAAAATCTTCTAAGTAAACACACTGTGCTGAAAGAGCTGATTGAAAATGAAACCATTCCTTCAGACTCGGTGAATTACAGCCAAAGGGAGGTGTGGCTAGTGCTGCATAAAAAGGAACAAAAGTGATATAACTCCTAAATGGCAGATAATTGAGCAGTGAGACTATAGAGGCAAGATATTTATAAACCAACACAGTTAAGCTTAGCTTAGAGTATCCTATAAGGTGAGAAAATATAATTGTATATTTCTCTAAATATTTTTAAGAGGTTTCTTTGGATAGGTACGTGATGGCTAGACCTAGAGCTTTCACCCTTTCATAAAAGAAAAAAAATGGGTAACTTCTATTTAAATTTTACGAGTTTATTTGTACTGAAGCAGAATGACACTAATTTTGTGGTTAAAAGAATATCCACACTATTAACGCACCTCCAATGGAGCTAGGAAATATAGAGGGAATACTTATATTAGACCTAAAGTGATTAATAACTTGAAAGTTAATATCCAATTCCCAATCTTAATTCTAATTCCTATCTGAATTTGAGTACTATATATTACTAGAGGTTGAGCTTCTGTATCACCTTCTGTCATTTTAAAATAAGTGATGGCACTTGCCAATATCCGTTGCACAAGAACATATATTCTCTAAAAATGTAAACTATAAAAAGTGAAAATCTTTGAAAAATGTTAGGATTTGAAATGTGCTCAATTCACAAATTATATGTTATTTGATATAACAAATAGTAGCCTGAAGAATTGTGCAAGCTTAGGATTTTGCCTGAAGGGGGCAATAGCAAGCAGTTGTTAGAAGTAAAAAAAGTTTCAGTTGTAAGTCTGCATGGAAGAATAGAAGTGGAGGAGGTGCATGAAGAAAGTGAAAAACGGAATGCCGCTCACACGGCTGTGCACCTCTTTGCTTATTCTAGGTCTGAGGCATTGTTTCTTAACTACACAAATACATCTCATTATATATTGTAGCATGCCAAATACTGGAATAATATATTCAGGTATTGTGTGCATTTTTTTTTTGTAGCTGTGAAGGCTTGTATTGCCCAGCCTAAACACTGGGTTTACAAGGCACGTCCCTTAATCAGTGATATGTAATTAAAACGGTTTGTTTCCTGGATCCACTTAGAGGGACACTATATGCACCAAAATAACATTATCTTAATGAAGGAGTTAAATTCATAGATCATGCCCCTGCACTCTCACTGCTCAATTATTTGCCATGTGTGAGTTAATTCACTTTTGTTTATGTTTATGCAGCCCCAACGACACCTCCGTTGGCTGTGGCTTTCAACCAGATGTTAACTTTTCTTAGAAGTTTTTATTTCCTGATATGTAAATTGATATTTAATCAAACACAGAAGGCTCTTGCAGGGTCTAGAAGGTTATTAAGAGATAAGAAATTCTAAATTAAACAAAATGTGCGTTAAACAAAGTTTAAACAGGAAGTGTCTAGGAACCCTGTGTGAGTCACATGCAGAGAGGCATAACTAGAGCTGCATAAACAAAGTGATGTTACTCCTAAATGGCAGAGAATTTCACAGTAAGGCTGCAGGGAAATGATGTATACACCAAAATTACCTCATTAAGCTAAAGTTGTTTTTAATGTCTCTTTAAAGTTATTTTGTATTCTCAATCCATATGTCGGAAACAAATATTGGGTCCCCCCATAGCATTGGAGAACAGACACATAATATTCATCCTAGTGAACTTCCAACAAATTAGTTATGAATGGATCAATGAGCTTACTTTACATTTTTAGAATGGATCACCAAGCTAAAGCCATGTACGCTATTAGTGACACTGACAAAAAAGGTTAAAACCACAACTCTAGGAAGGGCTATGATGAAATAATAGATTTGGTCTGGCTAACACCATAGTGTCCATTATATGGACTGAGAGACATTCCATTAGAGTTAGCATTTGTGTACAGAGGCCAGAACATAAATAATCAAATCATACACAGTGTCTATGTATTATGAATATAAATCATTTCTAATCTTCTGGATTTCCTAATTAATAATGCACCTCATTTAATAACAACAAATTCATCAGAAACCTCTCAGCAGCTATCTTTCTGTACCTTCAACAATCGTTAATTAAGAACTCAAAAAGAAAGTGCCAGACAAAAGCAATGATTAACGTGCTAGATTACACTTCTTGCCATATGATGTCTGCAAAGCTACAAGAATTTGTCCCTCGCTCCTGCGTATGAGACTAAACAGAACATCTTTAACATACTAAATAGGGTATTGTCTTCTAAAATACCTTGTCCCAAAGAGTACCCCTACAGTCTCTGTTCCATAAGCTGCATAGAAACACAGAAGGCTAGTCTGCAAGCACACACCCGCAGTAGGAAAATCTTTAGAAGTACGTCTAGCCATTTTTAAGAAATACAATCCTGGATACAGTGATTATATATTTTTTTCCATTTCTTGTTATAAGATGTGTTTACTTGTATTTTCTTTAACGCCTGCCTGATTTAATTTGCGCTTTCTCAAATATTTTGATTATTCAAATTAGAAAAAAATTGTACTAAATAAGAAAAATAAGAATCTAGTTGGGACTTTTGAATATGCTGTAAATGGTAGCATGTGACTTAAGCAAAAACATTGCTGACCTATAAGTCAGCATCTTTATGTAAAAATATCACCCTTGTGTCATCTGCTTCCTACAGCAGGGTCATCCAAAAGGTAGATCATCAACTGTTACAGCACTGAACCTGACTGGGAGCTTCCCGAGCCATAAAGCATCAAAGCATCATGAGATTTGCAATTCTGCAACAGCTGGGTATCAACTTCTTGGTCACCCCTTGTCCACAGGTTATTTACAGTTAACACTGTGTCAAAAGTCAACAAATAAAAATGTAATTTTCTATACATTGAAAGTAATAAATATTTTTTCTCTTGTTTTATGTCACCCTAAAGGGAATTCTAATGATCATTCTTTAATAAGTACTGAGGACATGACAATATTAGCAAAATATTCATCTGTGAACTCCGATACTTTGGATTTTACCTTGCGTTTTTCAGATGCCTCACCTTAGGATACTCTATACTGATGTTTATATACTCCAGATGTTTTGGACTGCACCTCCCATGATGCTTTACCAGCATTACGTGTGTAAGAGCATTATGTGGGATGTAGTCCACAACATCTGGAGTGCCAAAGGTTGCCTATCCCTGCTCTATAACATAATGTTTCCTGATCTCAGTTTTACAGTAACTAAAAATTACTTTTTTATGTTGAATGTCAAATGAAAACCAACATTTGTTTTTTGTAACAATTGTCTAGAAATTTCCTTAAAAACATCTGGCCCAGTTTGAAGTACATAAAAAGGGATGACGTGGGCTAACTACGCAGGGTACTTCTTTGTAAAAGTGGTTTATTTTAATGTGTTTTTGTTATTGGTGGGAATTCTTTAGTTAGCCTTGTGATGAAGTTCAATATAATGTATTGTTTTTTGTTTGTTTTGTTTTTAAATGTTTGATCCTTACGTCCATTCATCGTGTGATACTGTGCTTCTCACAAACCTTTTCTCTCCCATTCCTTTACTGCTTATACTGTGACACTGTGCAATTCTCAGCCTCTCCCTATGGTACCCACCATCTTTGCTAATATAAGAGAGTAAAAGAGAAAGGAGAGAACAAACTCTCATAATAATATAATAAATATTAATTTTCACACTATAAAATAATACATTTATAGAAACTATAATAAATATGTACATTATAGACATACAATAAAGGTGTTTTGTCAAACAGTCTCTACATTATAAATAAGGTACAGCATTGTATTAATTAGTAGATCAACATTGTGAGAGTATGCATTCAATGGACTAGACGCTCTTTGATATTTGGTTTTCATTAAATTAGTTAATTACGTCTGTTGTATATTAAGTGTGTGTTACTAAAACTTAAAAAGACCAGTCTATATGCACCATAACCATTACAGCCTGTTCCAGTGGTTATGGTACTCTGAGGCCATATGTGCCGTTCCTATGGCCTGTATAAAATTGTTTTCAGGTGGTTTGACTAAAATCAGTGATCCCCAAGGCACCTGGAGATAGCACCAGATTGTTGTATTGCCAATGTGGAATTTACATTTCTGTATTAGCAAAAACAATCTAGTTCATATTTGTATTATAGTATATAGTATCAGTAGATATTCTCAGTCTATTGTAGCTGTTCAAATATGAACAAAATTGCCAGAGGATACCCTGATGTTGGTCAAACTTATCCAAAGCAGCTTGGTGCAGAAGCAGGGGATGGTGTCTGTATCCCAAAACCATAACCACATAAAGGTTTAAATTATTATTAGTAAGTCATCTAAAATTTCCCTGGGCACATCCCCACTCACACCACTAAAATTGAAGTTCCCCCTCTTTGTCCACTTGAAATGTTATCAGGCTTATACTGCCTTGTTTGTGATCATAGTATAAAAACGCCTGAACTTTTTGTTTGCAAACTTTAGATTTTAGAGGGCGTTGAAAACCATCGCAACGACTTAGTCTTCAAGGCTTCAATCAATTCTTTATTTTGTATTGATCGAATGCGAAGTTACAGCAGAACACTCAACACTTCAATAACCATTGTTTACTGCAAACCTTAATGCTTTGATAATCACAAAGAGCAGGTACGCTTAGTACACGCATTATAGAACATGACACTGATGTCTACAGAATGTTCTTTGCTTTGATCAATGAAATTATTCTGAAAGATTGGTTGTGTGCTCCTCGGAACATAGAGGAGATTCCATGCATATGACTTGTAATGCAGTTTGAGAAGAGGCAATCAGCATTGACCATGAAACTCTAATAAGCAAGAT
Source organism: Pelobates fuscus (assembly GCF_036172605.1). Lineage (NCBI taxonomy): Eukaryota > Metazoa > Chordata > Amphibia > Anura > Pelobatidae > Pelobates > Pelobates fuscus. Next base: position 138,837,452 of record NC_086321.1, read on the forward strand.
GTGTTTGAATGAGACACAATTTGTTTTCACATTCTCATGAAACAAAATGTGTTTACACCACAGCCTGCAAGAGAAGCATGACAGACAGTAAGTGAGTGAGGAGAACTGGAATGTTATCTATCTGGAAGCCATACTTGAATAACTATAACTAGGGAACTTCTGTAATCGTCCTTTTTACTTTATAACAAATGTTATTTTATCAAATACCTTTCCCACTGATTATACATCTCTTTATCCAATGTTGCTTGCCACCATTTTCACGTGGAATAGAAAGGGACAGTATGCAGGGCTGTTTCAAGGATTTCTGCCGCCCTAGGCAAAGATCCATTTTGCCGCCCCCTCATGTCACTCACTCACTAACAGACACACACTGGCAGACACACACATACTCACTGACAGACATACAGTCACTCACTCACAGACACACACACATACTTACTGACAGACATACACTCACTGACACACAGACATACACTCACTCACTGACAGACACACAGAAACTCACTGACAGGCACACACAGAAAGTCACTGACACACACTGACAGACATACACAGACACTCACTGGCAGACATTCACTCACTCACTGACAGACACACACACACACAAATACACTCACTGACAGACATACACTCACTCAATGACAGACACACACATACACTCACTGACAGACACACACACTCACTGACAGACATACACTCACTCACTGACACACACAAATACACTCACTGACAGACATACACTCACTCACTGACACACACACACTCATATACACACACACACTCACTCACTGACACACAGACATTCACTTACATACTCACTCACTGACAGACACACACACAAATACACTCACTGACAGACATACACTCACTCACTGACAGACACACACACACACACTCACTGACAGACACACACTCACATACACTCACTGACATACACACACTCACTGACATACACACACAGATACACACACACTCACTGACAGACACACACACATACACACACACTCACACACTCACTGACAGCCAAACACTCAAACACTCACCTCTCTGGGGTCCAGTGTGAGGCAGCTCCTCACTCCTTCTGCCCATTTTTTAGTAAGCCGGGGCCAGAATTACGTCATATTCCGGCTCCCGGCATCACAGAGGGCGCGCGAGGGATTGAGAGGCTTAAAAAAGAGCCTCCCTTGCTGCCTGGTTTCTCCTTCGTCCTCTGCTCCGCACGGTCACTGGCATTTTTTGACTGAGCTGGAAACTGCCATCAAGGTAAGCAGGTGCCTGCTCTGCCTTATCTAGCACAGCTTCTGAGGCACCCAGAGGTGGCCAGATGGCCATCTCCTGGCTACCCTGTGACAGGGCTCCTCTCAGCGCCCCCACCTTCGGGCGCCTTGAGGATCGGCCCAGCCCTGGCAGCAGCTCAAGAGTCTGTGTGTCTGTCAGTGAGTGAGTGAATGTATGTCAGTGAGTGTCAGTGTGTGAGTGAGTCTGTGTGTGTGTGTCTGTCAATGTGTTTGTGTGTCAGTCAGTGAGTGAGTGTAAGTCAGTCAGTGAGTTTGTGTGTGTGTCAGTGAGTGAGTGTATGTCTGTCTGTCAGTGAGTGTGTGTGTCTGCCAGTGTCTGTCTGTCAGTGAGTAAGTGACACGAGGGGGCGGCAAAATGGATCTTTGCCTAGGGCGGCAGAAATCTTTGCACTGGCCCTAGTGTAGATATAAGTACATACTCTACATACACAAACTAATGTTAATTCTTTCGTTAAATTCCCAATTAGAGTGTGTTTCAATCTATTAATATACAATTATAAGAGTCATAAACTGATCATTAATAATTTGCAATGGATAAAATGCTTTAGAGATTGAATACAAATTTGAGAGGTTATAGCACTCACGTGGAGCATTGTTTAATGTCCCATCTGAAGTATCACTAGAACCCAATTAGACTGTAAGGGTTATTTACTAAAGTGAGACTTCAACTTGAACTTCAAATATGAAACCAACCTGGAAACATTCTGGAAACACCAGTCAGCTATCCTTAAGTTTGACTACTCTGGCCCTAAATTTGAACCTCACGTTGAATTCTCACTTTAGTGAATAACCCCGTGTATGTTCTTTAATTGTAGGAATGACTCAAGTTTTCATTTTTCTGAGGTAGGTAAAATGAGTATTGCTCACCTGGGTAATATCAGAAACCCATGAAGTTTATGAACATCATAAAAAGTTGGGATTATTATTCATCAACAAATCCTTTAAGTAGTAATCTTACATTTTCCAGCAGCTTGCCGTTCTTTAAATTTAGAGCATTAGTTTTATTTTATATAGACACAACAGATCTGCTCTCACTCACCTTTACCAAGGGAGGTGGCTATTCCATTCATTAACTGGGTGAGAGTTTTATTGGGTGAGCCAGGAACATCAGAAGAACCAATTGTGTTGCTGCTCAACAAGTCAATCTTGCCAGCTTGCTGACGGAACTTTTCCAATTCCCGGGAAAGGAGATTAAACTGCTCACTCTGTGTCCGGCATTTCTCTTCCAACTCCCGAACTTTAGCCTAAAAATATGTAAATGTTTCAGCTGGATGAATTACTTTTTTTTTTCTGCCAAATTTTCTTGCTAATTAATTATAATTAAGATTAGTAATTGAATGTATTTTAAGGTCATTCAAGAAGGAAGATAAGAAGAGAAAATATAGAAAAATGCATTAAGCAGGTGTATCTAGATAAAGAAGGAAATATAAGAAACCTGCAACATCCTTAAATAAATAAAATGATTGCTCAAAATATATAAAGATGATGTATTGCAACAAAACAATTATAATTTAAAAAATTGCACCATACACTGATCAGCCACAACATTTAACCCCTTAAGGACACAACTTGTGAAATAAAAGGGAATCATTATGGAATATTTCCATCATGTGTCCTTAATGGGTTAAACCACCTGTCTAATATTATGTAGGTTCCACTTGTGCTGCCAAACAGCAATGATGCATTGCTCGACAAGGACTCTGAACGTGTCAAGTTGTATCTGGCACCAAAACATAAGCAGCAGATCCATAAGCAGCAGATCCAGATCCAAGTCCTGCAAGTTATGAGGTTGGTCCAGCACCATTCCACAGTTGCTCAATCCGATAGAGATCTGGTGAATTTGGAGGCCAAGGCTACACCTTCAGCTCTTTGTCACATTCCTCAAACCACTCCTGAACATTTTTTGCAGTGTGGCAGAGTGCATTATCCTGCCACCAGGGAACACCATTGCCATTAAGGGGTGTACAAGGTCTGCAACAATCTCTAGGTGGGTAGGTGGTACGTGTCAAAGTAATATGCACATGAATGCCAGGACTCAAGGTTTCCCAGCACAACAGCTGGCCTGCTTTCTTCCCACAGTGCATTATGTTCCATTTCTTCCCCAGGTAAACAACGCACATGTACCCGGCAATTCTCCTGATCTAAAAGAAAGTCATTCATCAGATCAGTTAACATTCTTCAATTGCTCCATGGCCCAAATTAGGTACTCACGCCCCAATTGAAGGCATTTTTAGCAGTAGACAGGAGTCATTATGGGCACTCTGAACAAACTGCATCTACACAGCCCCATACATAGCAAATTAAGATGCTCTATGTGTTCTGACACCTTTCTATCATGACCAGTATTAATTTTTTCAGCAATTTGAGCTACAGTAGATCATCTGTGTGATTGGACCAGGCGAGCTAGCCTTCGCTCCCCACATGCATCAATGAGCCTTGGGTGCCTATGACCCTGATGACTGTTCACTGGTTGTACCACTTTGCCATTTTGGAGATGCTCTGACCCAATTGTCTAGCCATCACTATTAAGCCCTTGTTAAAGTCACTCAAATATTTTTGCTTGCCCATTTTTCCTGCTTTCAACACATGCAATTCAAGAACTGACTGTTCACTTGCTGCCTAATATATCCCACCCCTCTACAGGTGCCACTGTAACCAATGTCATTCAATTTACCTATCAGTGGTTTTAATGTTGTTGTTGTTGATCAGTGTACGTGTGTTAAACAGTCATCTAAATTGTCTCTTTTATTTGAATAATATTGAAGTATTACTTCATAGAGTTATGGAAACGGTGTAGTAAATGCATTGTATATTTGACTGCAAGCTGTGCTTCCATGCAAAAATATATAATTATATATTAAACTGGAAATTTGTAAATGTGTGCACATTATTCATATATAACGTGAAATGCTTTTGACTATGCTGGCATGATAACGAGAGAAACCTGAATTGCATGACACATATTTGGAGACAGACAGCATTATGACTTCTATTGGTGTCTAAATATACACCTTACTTTGCGAGGACATTCTCCCTTACCATAATAAACTTAAGACACATTACACATATAGGTCCTGCTGGAAATATACAAGGGCTTCACATAAATACCATTTCTATTTATTTAGAAGTAGATATTTAAAGCACACAAATAGTCTACCCATCATACACTCATGCAAAAGTAACAAACAAATTGGCAAGCTGGGAAAGAACCACATCTACATAGCCCTATCATATCGAGCAATCACGGATGTTTAGACTTTGCAAGATGTTCTACAAACAATAACAAATGTTTAATAAGGGTTGTATATCAGGGTTATCTACAATACCCACACACTTTGCACTGCATAGATATTTTAATAAATAAAAAAAAATGAAAAACACAACAAAAGAAAACCCATTTACTTAAGACACATTTAACTAATACAAATAGAGCCATTTGCTTTAACAAAACTAATGTTTTACAAAATCTCCAACAAACATTTTTGACACAGATAAAACCTTTGATATTGAAAAGAAGGTTTGAATTCAGGTAACCACTTCATTCACTTAAACAGCAAAAAGCAAATATAAATCAGCTTTGTAGAACTTTGAACCTATCACTAATTAGTATGCGGACTGGCAATAATCGTTTTGTTTCAAGAAGTAGTTTTACAATGTAGAATGTCTTGATGATTCTTCAACATGGAAGACTTGCTACTTCACCGTCATTTGTATCATAATTGCTACATAAAGAAATATTAAGAAAAGGCCGTTTTTAAGGCAGTTGAAATCTGCTCAAACACATCAAAAGAAAGGAACATTTGGGAATGAGAGGGCTGGTGACAAAATAATTGCACCTTTTTGCAATGAGCTCACTAGTCTAGATACTTCACAATGTCAAAAGTAGAACTAGAGATGATATACTGTTTAATATTGGCTCTGTAAACCACGTTGTAACCATCCTTCCTACCATTAGTATGCGGACGAGTAAAAGGACAGTCTAATTGAAATACGGTAATATTGTATTCAATCTACAAGCTGTATGTAGATAATACATTTAAAACACATAGTGCTGCTGATGGAGATGAATAGATATATCTATACTATATACATATAGATATTAGACATATAGATGTTCCATGTGTATAAACAAATTAATCTGGAAGGTAATCTGAATTCAAGCATACAGACTGCATAGAACCATTCTTATAACCTTTACTTTTAGGTCTCTAGCTGTCACAAAACAGAGCATGTTCTGTCAACTGACTTAAAACAATGTGACAGGCAGAGAAGGGGACTGCCTAGTTTTGCTTCATGCAGAATGACATTAGGAGCCAACCTAGACCCACAGATTTCCAGTGATTTTAATGAACCTCGTAAGAATATGCATGCACAGCATCAAGAATAGACCATTCCCGGCAACCATAACTTTTTTTAGTCTGATGTGTGAAGCAATAGCCGAAGGTTAAAAGCTCCAACACATACCTCTATTACGGTTTTAAAAAAAAAAAAAGAAAAAAAAAACTTGGTATCATTCAAACAAGATATCTTAGAGATGCCAGGAGGTTCATTTAATACCAAACACTTATGGGGTTATTTATGAAAGTGCAATTAGTTAGGAATTCAAAGTGAATTTCACAGCTGTATTGGAAAACAATCCAATTTGGCTTTGAATTCAAACAATTCTCACTTTAGAGAAAAACCTTGTTACAGTTACAAATACGTACTTCAGACTGACATAGCAATGCTGTTATCCAGGATATAAAGAATGGATACCAGATGGGAGTAGGGGGTCTTTATTAACAATGGCTATTTCCATGTGATAGTGGTAATAACATTACTTGGACCCAGGATATTCAGAGATGAGGCAACTATGTTTCATATGAAATTATTAAGTGTATACGCTCATTTATTTTAATAATTTTGATTGAACAATGCCCCATAGTTTATGTGAAAATAAAGAAAATTGGTATTTTTTTATTTTTTTTAAATAACATTTATAACAACATAGCAAAACACAAGGACAATAAATGCTACCAGCTACAGCAAAGGTAGCACATTCTAAAAGCTATAATGCATTTTCTTCCAGAATCCATTGCTGCTTTTGTTTGCTTTTTAGCATGTCTATAAGAATGATTCTACGACATAAACATGCACTAGGTTTCAAGGAGGAGGGATTATTTAAAAACACACATTTCAAATACCTGCATGCTGTCCAAAGTGGTCTGGGTGAAAGGCAAAGCAATAGGTCCGGACAAAACACAATTACAAAAGTAAATGGTAAAAAAAATATGTCAAAACAAAACAGTTTAATCCACATTAGCTCACATAAAGAAAATAAAGAAAGAACGAAAAATAAAACACATTTGAAAACTGTTTTGTAGTACATGCATGACACACTGCAGTACATCACAGAATCACCAAGAGTCTAGTAGTGTTACCTTAATGTTAGCCCTACAAAAAAGTCATTAAAAGCAACTTCTTTTCTTTCCAAGATTTAGCACAAAAAAAGCATACACAACAAAAAAGTATATATATATATATATATATGTATCTATATTAAATTTCACCTACTTGCAGAATTTTGTTATATTGTCCATAAACATAGTATATTTGATCATGCGTGCTACATTGTAATTTGTTTTTCTTAAATATTCAACTAGGGTACTGTTATATATTTACATGTCTAAAATTATTTGTGTACCCTCTGTGAAACTTAACATTTTAAATCAGATTATGTCAGAATCTGCTATTTGTTTTAATCTCATTTGTGTCTTTTATCTAATTTTTAATTTCAAGATAATTTTATAGGAACACAGCTGAAAACACAATTTTGTTTGTAAATTAGCTTGAAATGTCATATAAAATTGGCAGAAAAATAGATAGTATATTTAACTAGCTGATAAATCGATTATCACCAGAACATGTGACAGGTGGTGACAAGAATTGCATTCTATGAGCACTGCCAACAAAACAGCATTACAATCATATTAGAGTTTGTTTTATTACAACTAAGCACTGAAGCATACGCCTCAGTTTTTCTTGAGACTCACTTTAGAGCCTGCAGGTTGAGGTGGAGAAATTGCAGTAAGTTTGATGATTCTAAAGCAGGAGACGTGGCGGATCTAACAGCACATTAAATAGTAACAATGGACTCATCCAATTTAACACGTCTCTCTATATTTCTGTATAATTGGCATGATGGAAATTGCTTAAAATGTATTAGACTCTCCAAAGCTTGTGATTTGTAAAAAAAAAAAAAAAAAAAAAAAGGGTCAGAAAATGAAAAAAGAGAGCTTTGAGGGAAAAAGACTCTTTTGGAGCATTAATGATTTTAAATGAGTGTATGTTAAACTCTTTCATCTTGATCAGTATTGCTTCAGACCTGAGGAAGAGAGGAAACCTCTCAAAACCTTTCTTTACCAAACTGCAATCATCTGGTATTTTGGAACATATTTATATAGATATACACACTGTATATATTTGCTTTTGGTATCATGTAATGATATTCTATCTGAAACCAATTACACACTCCTCTCCAATTCACTTTAACACCCTGATGTTAGGCTGGAAGTACTGCCTAACAGTGCATGGAATTCATGTGCTCATGGTGTGAAATCTATTAGCTAGTCAATGCTGGGATCCCAGAGAAACCACCATGGTTAAAAGAGCACAACAAACCTGTAAAGCATTTTGGTTTGCTATAGTGTCTGACGGCCGAAAGGGAGCTTTTCCTCATTGTCACTGAGCAACAATACTCAATATTTAGGCCTTTAAACTATATGCTTATATTCTCTGTTGTGTCCCTTCTGTATTTAAGATATTATTTATCTTATGGGTGGATAGAATGCTCCTTCAGTTGGCTATTGTGTTTTCAGCCTGAGTCTATATTGAAATAGCTGCTGCTGCTCGGCTTGATGCAATATATTACTGAATACAATTACAGGTGGAACTTGGTCAACCTATTCGAAAGCAGAATCTCTATGGAAAGCTTTTTTTCACATCAGTAGAGGAAAGTAGGCCACTGACTCACTGATTTCAAAATTTCCAATTCATTAACTCGATCCTAAATAGTGAACCAAGTCAGTGACATGTTAACTTCAGGATGTTGAGTTGGAATATCAGACTCATCCTTTAGTGAATGTAATATTGCAAATCAATATCAGATGAAGAAGAAACTCGCAGAGCATTAGTAATTCTGTTGCTATCTGTCCAGCAGATGTTGGTCGGAAACATGCAGCGGCCTCGGTGTGATTATTTATTAGTGTCTGTGGCTTCGGAGTAGAATGGAAATCAATTTTAATATATATGATAATGACACTGGAGCAGGAGCAGAGCCAATCACAGTAGATATAAACCGAGTGAAGGTCACATTCTCACACTGGAGAGTACCTGTGCTAACTCCATCTAACTGGGTAACGGGTCACTACTAGGGAACAGCAAATTCCACTTTAAATTGCTGCTAAAACAGACACACTCAATAGAGAGTAAAGGATTAACCCCCAACAATGTTTCCGCCACATTTACTACCTGACATTTCTGAATCAAATCGGTTTATTTGTTCGTAATTTACATCCACTAGGATTTATTAATGTAAATACAATAATGCATTTACATTATGTTTTGTTCAACTACAATTTTCGCAGTGTTCAGACTTTTTAGTTTTTACAGAAGATGAAGGGCTTCATGTTGCTGAGCTATCTTGGACAATCGGTACTGTGTACAAGAAGAGCAGTTGTTTTTATTATAGTTTACTTCCTAAGGGTACACAATTAAGACTGCACTCGGGTCAGTACTTGAATCAAGAACACTATACAGATAGCTGCTGCCCAAAATAAAGATGCACCATAAGGCCTTTGACAAGAAAGCAGAAAGAGGGAATCATGGAGGGAAACAAATAGTGAGTGGATGAGAATAGGAAAAAAGTTACACATTATCAGAGTAAAAAAAGGATACAGGAGATAAGCAGAACATCCCATTTTTTTTCTTTTAAAAGCAAACACAGATGGGGAAAATATGACAGTACAAATAGAAAAGGTGAAACACAAACAACCAGTTGAGGGTCAATACCAAAAAAAAAAATGTGACAAAAGAGATGAAAGTAGAACAGAAAATTACAGGTAAATGAAAGGTATGGCAGAAAAGAATAGTAGAGCATACATGTGGCAGAAGCGGGGCAGAAAAGTAGAATAGAAGAAAAAAATAAACAGAGAATGGAAAACTACGAAAAGAGGACAGAAAATGTACATGGGGAGAGACAGTTAAAAGTGGAAGGAATGAGTGATAGGAAGCATCTTAACTTCATACTGTTGCCCACGATCACTAATGGTTTTGTAAACAACATCCACAATTTATTGACCTCTAAATGGATTTACTTTTAAAATAGTATCTGTCATTGGATCAATGTTGTCAAGTCTCTGTATTCATTAGAGTTTATGTAAACATTCGCTGCAGCATGCGTACGGCAGTGTATTATTACCCAACTAATATGGATGAGGGAAAGGAAGTGGACTGTAACTCCCATCTTTCTCAGTCTGGCTTTGCTTGGGATTCAGGTATGGGGATGAGGCATGCAATCTACTTTAAAACACAGTAGTATATAAGCCACAACTAACTACTCCACTAAAAAAATTACCGCCTTATAGGAAGCGCCGTAATGACTATACACTCTGGTGAAAGCTCCATATGACCTATTAAATGAGCCCTATTTTCTAAACAGAAAGGTCAGGTTGTGTTATACAATTACATGACGTCCAATGAATTCTTGGCCTCCAACAAGTTATATCATAGAATGATGATATCTTACATAATGTTAACTGTTTAAGTCTCAGAGAGTGTGCACCATAACAATACTATGAAGCCACCATAGCCACCTGCATTAAACACCTTTACGACAGATGTCTTGCCAGGACTACCATAAAATAAAAGGATCTGCATAATTTGTCAAAGAGCTTAAATGACTAAGTGATATGTGTAGAGGTTGAAAGTACTTTCTCAGTCATATGGCTACCAAATGGTCTATTAGTTCCTTACCTCTAGCATCTGAACTGCTCCTTCATGTTCCTTCTTGGCTTCGACCTGGGCCTTGAAAATATAAGAAGATGCTCTGGATACTGGGTTGAATGAAAGATTTGCCTTAGTCATGCATAGTACACACCACAATATTAAAATATTTAATACTAGTGGGAGAGATCATCAAAGCAATTCTCAAGACACTTTTTTGACTGCAGCGTAAAAAATGTGCTACAAAAGTCCATGCCAAGTTGCCTTTGGAAAGTAATTCCCTCAAACACCAGCAGATTCCTTATAAACTTGCAACAGCTGGGTATTCACCTGCTTTATTGGAGTTTTGAAAACAGCATACACTATAGAATTACTAAATTTCCTTCAAGTGAAATCTACTGAGCCTGTTGAAGTATTTCAAGTTTAGAGGCACTGTATAATTACTAATACTATACAACCATATTTATCTATATGTGTTTACATTCATTATTTTTCGAGAGAAAATTATTTTTCCAGCACTAAAGTCAAAGTTGAAACCTGGTGGCAGACAGTGAGGTTTATTCACTAAACACAGAACTGTACTCGACTGAAAACCAAATTGTAAAACGTAGGCTAAAATAGCTAAGATGTATCAATATCTGCAAAGTTTTTTTTTCCCAATAAGCCCTTTTTGCCTAAATTGTAATATCAGTTTAATTTCCTTCAAGGTAATTGCATTGCCGAAAGGTTATTTGGCGTAACCTACTTCTGAAAAAGAAAATGTAAGGATGAGTAGATATGTAGAAATTAGATACATTATTTTTACTGTTTTTTTTTTTTCTTTTTTTTTTTAGACCTGGAGAAGTTTGGATTTAGAAATCCGGAAAAATTGAAGACTTTGCAAGGTAGGGTCGACTCCATTATGGGTTTGGGATACCCAGAATGCCATAAAAACCACAAGAAAAAAGAAAAAAGAGAAAAAATGGCCAGTGGAACAAGGAAAAGGAATCCATAATACAGAAGTCAGAGAAGAAGGTAGACTAAAATGATAGGGAAATGTGAGGAAAATATGGCGAATGATAGCAACAGGAGAAATAAAAAAAATAAAAATATAACAATTGAGAATAGGAAAAGAAAATGTAAATGTAAAGACTCAGGTGAGAAAGATTGGCAGTGCTAATTGCTAAAATGAGAATTGTGGGGAATTCAAATTTAAGGAAAAAAAAAAAGAAAAGCTGATGTACTGGAAGCATAGCTGACTTGGAGCATTTTTTCAGTTCAGATACTTTGATCTTAAATTTGAATTCCTCACAGTTCTTATTTTAGTAAATAACCCTGTGAAAATAAAATTAGATGGGATGAAAGAGAGACAGGATGAAAAAGCATGTCTAAGACTGAATCTGGGAAACAATGGGAAGTGAAAAGTTAGAATAAACTATTGAGAAAAAAAGTGACTGACAGAGTTGAAAAGAGGGACAAGACTAAAAAGGAGGGGATTATTGTTTAAGGAGATCCATGTTGTGATTTGTTTTTCTTTTCTTTAGGTTTTCCTTTTCATAGCCCCCTTGTGTCCTAAAAACTATACCTTCTCTCCCTTTGTCACTTGCCTTCATTAATATTTCTCTTCTCTGCGCCTAGGATTCAGCCATTCTATTCTCCTCTACCCGTGATGTGTGCAATTTTTCTGCCTCGCTCCACCACCATGGCTGAAATCATCAACTTGATGTTCTCAGCCAATCCCCTGAAAAGGCAGTGTTTACATTGAAAAGCCTGTAGGGACAGGCTATAGATATCAGAACAACGACATTAAGCTGTAGTGGTTCTGGTGACTCTAGTGTCCCTTTAAGTAAATTGAATCAAGACAAAAACTGCAGGCTGTTTTTCCCTATCTCCCTCAATATCTGCCTACACTCTTGTAACTATTAGTACTGTATTAAATGAATGGTATAATTTCTGTGTAGCTTGTAACTAATACTTTCATATTGTGAATTCATATGCATTATTAAATCAAGAAGACAGAATTTATTTGCCAAAATGTATCTGTCTATGATTTATATTTTTTATAGATAACCTATTCAGTTGCGAATTCACACCATTTCACTTTTTGGGAATAATTATACAGCATTTCTTTTTGCACGCTCCAATATAGGAATTATCAGGGCACAGTGTTAGTGTTTATATCTGCCAGGACCAAGTGGCAGGGTAACCTGATATTAATATGAAAGAGATTGAGGAAGAGGCTGAAGAGATACCCTGCCTTGTCCTAGTGCCTTTTAATATTAATTTTCGGTGGCCCTTTTCTACATCCTTGGTGTCAAATTAAGAGCCCAAGGACTATAATATTGCTTTCTCTAATTAACAAAGAGGTAAACAATTACGATTGCATATCGCTAAGCAATGTACTATAAATGACCCTTAAAACGTGGACTGGAGTATGACACATTTGATATATTTCCTTATATTATGGTAGCAGTCACCCTGTTGGCACAGCCATTTATTGTAATCAATATCATATCTTACCCGGGGATCTTTGCAACAGAGTTAACAGCATCTGTTCAGCAGATACAGATTATAGTTAAAGTTTATTCCCAGTGTGTACACCCAGCAATCAAAACAACAATGAAAGACTTAGATCTTGGAACATCTGTCATATTTGGCATCGATAAGGACAGCCATTTCCTCCCTAGCTCTTAGCTCCTTGTACTGTGCAATAAAGTAGTGGCTACTCGCTAAATTAAATAACAGATTGAACATCTCTGCTCTATCAATCATAACAAACATAATCCATTACACGCACAATATGACATTGTACGGAATAAAAGAAACAAAATAGGACAATGCTTTTATTCAAACTAATATTTAATTTGGTATAAAAGCTTATCAAGTAAAAAGGACCATTGGTTTGATTCCAATTCCATTTTTAAGAGCCTCGTCAATTATCCGATTATTTGCAATAGTCTCTTATAGCGGGCAACAATTTAACACTTTGCTCATAAAAACTTCCTCTTTTTAACATATCCTTTCACTAGCCAAGAGCCCAACCGGAGTGACTTTCTCAGAGCACAAAAGACCACTCCTCATTAACCTAGCATTCAATTGATAAAAGGGAAGGTCTAGGTTAAAAATGTGATATTTTTTCAGTAAACTTGAATAATACAGTTAGAATATAAGAATATGAATTTATTAATTGTTTTGCAACAAAGCGGATCCAGACCTTTTTTGCCCAACACAAACTTCCTTATTCAAGCTCGGCAGTGTCAAATCAAAGTTTCTGATAGACAAGCTCTCTGGAAACAGTGAACACGTTTGGAAGACATAAACAAAACATAAATATAAATAAATTAAATAAAAATGGTCCCTGTAATCTTATGAACATACAGTTGTGGCTCGTGCTGGATGAAGTGTGGAGTTAAAAGCAAGAAGATAGCAGTGCTTCCAGTGGAAGGCTTCAGATAAGTACATATACTTTTAAGCAGTTCACAATCAATTTAACCCCTGAGCTGGCTATCCAAATAAAAAAGACCATCAGCTGAACGCTCTAAGCCAATTAGCCAGAAAGCAGTAGTGGATGGTTTCAGGGAGGAACGGTGGTGGATAGCCAACTTAAGGAGTGGATAGTTAAGTCCCTAAGGATAAGGAAGCACCAGAAGGTGATTTTAATTAAGCTGTTATGGTGCCTACCTTGTTCCTTTAATTCCCCCTGCTGTGTTCTAATTTTTTTTATCTAATAGAAAGTCATAGAATCAAAAAGATAGCAGATAGCAGTTGTTTTTTCATTTTTTATATATTCATTATCTAAGGCAGCAAGTATGGAGCATTAACAAGGAAATAGCAAATAATTTTATCATAAATAAACCTGAATTGGAACTATGTTCCAATTTAGATTTTTACCTAATACAGCCATTTTAGAGTGCGGAAGTGCTATAGTAAAAGTCAGAGAACATGCTCTAAACTGCTGCTTATTATCTATCAGGTTTTTTTTGTTTTTTTTTACTAAATAGAGAATTCAAAGTGAATTTCAAAATTAAAGGGATACTCTAGCCATCAAAACAACTTTAGCAGTTGTGGTGTATAGATAATGCCCCTACAGTCTAACTGCTGAGTTCTCTGCCATTTAGTAGTTAAATAATTTTTGTTTCTGTTTATGCAGTCTTAGCCATACCTCCCCTGGTTGTGACTCACACAGCCTGCATGAAACAAATTATTCCATTTTCAATCAACTCTTAATTCACTTTTGACGTTTTCATCTCCTGCTCTGTAAATTGAACTTTAATATCACACACGATGGTCTAGTAGGCTAACAGGAGGGCAGGAGATTTTAAATTCTAAATTAAACAGATTGCACAATAAAGGAAGTGTAAACATTAAATTAATCTTTCCAGGAAGTGTTAGGAAGGCTATGTAAGTCACGTGCAGGGAGGTGTGACTAGGGCTGTATAAACAACTTGATTAGCTCATCCTACAGACTGTAAACTCATTTGAGCAGGGTCCTCTTCAACCTATGATTCCTATACGTTTTTTATAGTTGTCCTATTTGTAGTTAATTTTATAATATTGTAAAGCACTATGGAATATGTTGGCGCTATATAAATGGCAATAATAATAACTCTTGAATGGCAGAGAATTGAGCAATGAGACTGCTGGGGTACAATCTATTCACCATCTTACTTTAGGAAATGACCCTGTAAGTGATATATACACTGTGTTGAGTTACATACAGTGGTGCAAGGAAAATAGCATTTGAACATGCATTGTCCAATAGTTAGAAAATAACTGAAAAGGTCATTTATTTCTGATTCGCATGTTATTGGCTACATTGTATTAAAATAAACGGTTTAATAAATAAATAAGCTGGCCAAGTTTGCATATAGATCAGCCTGCAGCCAATTCATGGTATTATTCAATATTATTGATATATGTATGAATATTCTACTCGATTGCAAGTCAAGTCAAGCTAATAAAATTGAATTCTATGCAGGATATAAGATCTGTAATAATAGATATGTCAGTCTAACAGCCCTTTAAGCAAGGCCGTTTTTACCTGTTACTCATTTTATATAGATATGTTGCATCATACATGTTAAATTGCTACTCACGCTTGTGTGAATATATGCTATTCATAACACACCCGTTGTGGCTGTGAAGTATTAAGATGGTGGGGCGCAACACTCTTCCCCAAGAATGTTGCTCCTCCCTATACAGTGACGAGATACTCATACAATACAGCAGGGGTGGGCTGGGCCGGGGGGCAGGGAGGCAATTGCCCCCCAGGCCGCCCCAAACCATTTTAAGACCGGCCGCTGCAGGGCCGGCCCTTTAAATGCTGCAGCCGCTTGAGCGCTCTGTTAAGAGGCTCAGGCGGCTGCAGCACATCTTCTCCCCTCCCCTGTAGCGTGGCCGAGCTCCTCTCCGGTGCGGTGGCCGGCCGGAGTGATAGGAAAGTGCACACTCAGTGTGCACCTTCCTGTCAGTCCGGCCGGTTACAGGAAACAGAAACTCCTGTTCCGCGCGGAACAGGTGTTTCTGTTTCCTGTAACCGGCCGGACTGACAGGAAGGTGCACACTGAGTGTGCACCTTCCTATGACTCCGGCCGGCCACCGCACCGGAGGGGAGGTGAGGGGGGTTAAGAAGAAGGGGGAGGGGTGGGGAATTAAGAACAAGGAGGGAGGGTGGGGGATTAATAAGAAGAGGGGGGGAATTAAGAAGAAGGGGGAGGGGTGGGGGATTAATAAGAAGAGGGGGGGAATTAAGAACAAGGAGGGAGGGTGGGGGATTAATAAGAAGAGGGGGGAATTAAGAAGGAGGGAGGGGTGGGGAATTAAGAAGAAGGAGGGAGGAGGGGGGAATTAAGAAGAAGGGGGGAGGGGGGAATTAAGAAGGGGAGGGGTGGGTGATTAAGAAGAAGAGGGGGGAATTAAGAAGAAGGGGGAGAGGTGGGGGATTAAGAAGGGGGAGGGGTGGGGGATTAATAAGAAGAGGGGGGAATTAAGAAGAAGGGGGAGAGGTGGGGGATTAAGAAGGGAGGAGGGTGGGGGATTAAGAAGAAGGGGAGGGGTGGGAGATTAATAAGAGGGGTGATTAAGAAGGAGGGGTGGGTGGGATTAAGAAGAAGGAGGGTTGGGGGGATTAAGAAGAACAGGGGGTGGGGGATCAAGAAGAACGGGGGGTGATTAAGAAGAACAGGGAGGGGTGATTAAGAAGAACAGGGGGGTGGGGGGATTAAGACGAACAGGGGGGGTGGGGGGATTAAGAAGAACAGGGGGAGTGGGGAGATTAAGAAGAAGAACAGGGGGTGGGGGATTAAGAAGAACAGGGGGGAATTAAGAAGAACAGGGGGATTAAGAAGAACAGGGGGGAATTAAGAAGAACAGGGGGATTAAGAAGAACAGGGGGATTAAGAAGAACGGGGGGAGTAAGAAGAACACAGGGGGTAAGAAGAACACAGAGAGGGTGGGGGAGTGAGAAGAACACAGGGAGGGTGGGGGAGTAGGAGGGAACACAGGGAGGTTGGGGGAGTGAGAAGAACACAGGGAGGGTGGGGGGAGTGAGTAGAAAACTGGGGGGGAGTGAGTAAGATCACATGGGGGGAGGTGAGGAGAACGGGAGGGGAGTGAGGAGAACACATGGAGGGGGGGAGTGAGAAGAACACAGGGAGGGAGGGAGGGGGTGAAAAGAACACCGGAGGTTTGGGGGGGGTGAGAAGAGCACCGGGAGAGTGGATGAGTGTGAGAAGTGACTGCTAGGGGAGAGGGTGGGGGGTGGAGAGACCACTAAGGGGCAGGGGAGAGCTCTATAGGACAGGGGACAGGACAGGGAGCTCTTTCACACTACGCGCACACACACACAATGCATCCCTATACGTACACAGAAACACACAATGCATCCCTACACACACAAAAACACAACATGCTTCCCTTACACACAGAGAAACACAATGCATCCATTACACACAAAGACAATGCATCCTTTGCACACATACACAGAAACACACAATGCAAACCCTTACACACACATGCAAACACACACACTGCTTCTCTTACATATACACAGAAACACAATGCATTTCTTACACACACTCAATGCACACACTTACAGACACACACCTTGCATCCCTTATGCATACAAACACAGATTCACACAATACATCCCTTATACACAAACACACACTGCTTCCACTACAAACAAATACACTGCATTACCTACACAAACTGGTATCCCTATACACTACCTACCATAAGCACACACATTAGATCCTCTACAATAACACATAACACATCCCCTACACACTCCACTCCCTGTGAGCGAACTCATGGGTGGAACATGTAGGTGGGCCTTATGGGCATACTCATCGTCAGGCCCTGGGGCACAGACCTTGAGCTGTGTAAGGGGCCCCAAAAAAATGGAGCTGCTTCCCATTCTACTAGAACTTTGAATTTTGTGACTACAGTTACAAGCAGCCTCCAGAGATCCTGTTCTACACCAGACCAGTGGAGCCAAACTGCAGCCCATCACCATCCTCATCTGATTGTAAGTAGGCAATCCAGGATATTATTAGTGACACTAATCTATAATTTACCTCACATTAAAGGGACACTATAGTCCCCAGAACCACTTCAGCTTAATGAAGTGGTTCTGGTGTCTATAGCCTGTCCCTGCGGGCTTTTTAATGTAAACACACACTGTGTGCAGCATTGGTATTAGTTCATATGGCAGATCATATAGGTGAAGCATTGTGATGTCACATGGGGGGGCGGCAAATTTTTCTTTTGTCTAGGGCGGCAAAAATCCTGGGCAGGTGCATCAGTCTACTGGTGACCCACAGGAGGGGAATGCACTGATTTCACAGCACTCTCCTCCTGCCCAGATCCGTTTTTACCGCAGTACAAGTGCCCTCTGCCCCTAATTTACAGTGGCTCACACTCACAGCAAGCAGTGCCTGGAGCCCTTTGCATAGACGGGAACAAAGAGGTTCTGCAGCAGCTGGCCGTCCTGCAAGCATTACATTAAACAGCTGTTCCCCATACAGCCACAGGTGACATTGTGCTGGGAGACTGTGATTACTCTTCACTTCCTCCCAGCCTACAGAGCAGCGCATGGGAGAGAGTGAGGAGGAGGCATGATTTAATCTTACAATAAATCCTCTAAGAAAAACCTTTATAAATTTGGAGGGACCAGCTCTGTTTCCACAGTTTATTGGTGTTTACTCTGATGTCTGTATTAATATTGAGGGAGGTCTAAGTAGTAACGTCAGTGTGTGTCAGCAGGGCCAGCCGTTGGGGTGGGCAAGCTGTGCGGTCACGCAGGGTGCCATGACAACAGAGGCGCCCGGTAGCCAACACAGCTCACAAGTTGGGGACACCAGCATATTCAATTGAAACGATTCGCTGGTGGTCCACTGGTGCGCACCAGCAGTAGGTGCAGTCAGATCATGTCCTCTCCCTCGTGGTTCCGGCGCTCAGTTAATAAGTCAGAGCACAGGCTCAGAGATTCTCAGCCTGTGCTCTGACAACATTGAAAGTCAGAGCCGTGAAGGAGTGGGTATGGCAAAGAGCTACTGATTAGCATAACATCAATATCCGTTATAAAACCAGGAAAAGGTGGGCATGGATGGTGAACTGATTTGGTGGTGCAATGGGCCACTTGACTGGTTTTGCCCCCCAGGTCTAAGGCTGCCAGCCCTCCCCTGCAATACAGAGAGCTAAGCATAATACAGAGATGCTCATACAATGAAAGAAGCTGGGCACACCAAAGAGATATTAATAAAGTAGAAAATACAACAAACAGAGCTAAGGAAAATAGAGATATAATGTACAGAGCTGGGAACAACACAAATATATCTATACAATAGATATAGAGCTAGGTAGACTACAGAGATACCAGTACAACAGGTAGAGCCGAGTAAAATGCAGATAAATAACACACAGAGCTGGGCACAATAAGGAGATAACATAACTATCCTGCACTATCCCACACAGGCAGGATCACTGTGATGGATTACACAGGGCTGCAATATACTATTATACTCCAACCATGTCAGCTACTCCAGACTCACCTTAAAGGGACACTATAGTCACCTGAACAACTTCAGCTTAATGAGGTTGTTTAGGTGAGTGCTACAGCTACCCGGAGCCTTTTTCTTGTAAGCACTGTATTTTCTGAGAAAATGCAGTGTTTACATTGGAAGCTTGGAACACCTCTTGTTGCAGTCAATCAGACGGCCACCAGAGGGACTTCCGAGTTCAGAGGCCCTAAAAAGGCCTCTCGTCCGATGCATTCTGGGTGAATACATCAGACGGGCTATCAGCACACAAAGCACTGTGAACGCGCTTTGTGTGCTGATAGCCTGTCAGCACTGCTGTCAGCACTGCAGTGCTCTGTGTCATTTTACACGCGTGGGGAAAATTCCAAAGAACTTTCCCACGCTTGTAAAATGACACAGAGCACTGTGATTGGATGGATTTCAAGCCATCCAATCACAGTGCTCTGTGTCATTTTACACAGTGTGGGAAAATTCTTTGGAATTTTCCCACGCTGTGTAAAATGACACACAGCACTCTGATTGGCTTAAACCAGCCAATCAGAGTGTTCTTAGCCTAATTGCAGGGCGGGGCAAGGCTTTATAAGCCTTCCCCCGCCCTGCGGAGCTCAGTCTGCGCGGAGCCCTCCATGGGTGAAGATGGATTTTTTTTTTGCGCTCGGTTTTTTTTTTTTGTTTTTTTTTTAATTGCGTCGGTTATTATGGCTTTTTATTTGGCCTTTTTTGGGGCTGAAGAAAGAAGATTTTAGAAGAAAGAAAACATCGAATGGTAAGTTGTTTTTATCTCATATTTTTTTTTACAGGTTTTTAGTTAAAGGTCCCCCCCTCATTATTTTTAGGGTGAGGGGGGTAGGTAGGGAGCTAATTTTTCTTTGGGGGGAAGGGTTAACTAGGGGGGGGAGGGTTAACTTTGTATTTAGGGCCCTCACCCACCGCTCAGGGGTGGGGGCCGGGGGGGACAATAAGTCCCCCCCTTATTGTGAGTTTTAGGGCCCCCACCCGCCGCACAGGGGTGGGGGCCGGGGGGGACAGTAGGTCCCCCCCCATTGTGAATTTTAGGGCCCCCACCCACCGCTCAGGGGTGGGGGCCGGGGGGGACAATAAGGGAGGACAATAAGTCCCCCCCTTATTGTGAATTTTAGGGCCCCCACCCGCCGCACAGGGGTGGGGACCGGGGGGGACAGTAGGTCCCCCCCAATGTGAATTTTAGGGCCCCCACCCGCCGCTCAGGGGTGGGGGCCGGGGGGGGGACAGTAGGTCCCCCCCATTGTGAATTTTAGGGCCCCCACCCACCGCTCAGGGGTGGGGTCCGGGGGGGACAATAAGGGGGGGACAATAAGCCCCCCCTTATTGTGAATTTTAGGGCCCCTACCCGCCGCACAGGGGTGGGGACCGGGGGGGGGACAGTAGGTCCCCCCCATTGTGAATTTTAGGGCCCCCACCCGCCGCTCAGGGGTGGGGGCCGGGGGGGGACAGTAGGTCCCCCCCATTGTGAATTTTAGGGCCCCCACCCACCGCTCAGGGGTGGGGGCCGGGGGGACAATAAGTCCCCCCCTTATTGTGAATTTTAGGGCCCCCACCCGCCGCACAGGGGTGGGGGCTGGGGGGGACAGTAGGCCCCCCCCATTGTGAATTTTAGGGCCCCCACCCACCGCTCAGGGGTGGGGGCCGGGGGGGACAATAAGTCCCCCCCCTTATTGTGAATTTTAGGGCCCCCACCCGCCGCACAGGGGTGGGGGCCAGGGGGGACAGTAGGTCCCCCCCATTGTGAATTTTAGGGCCCCCACCCACCGCTCAGGGGTGGGGGCCGGTGGGGACAATAAGTACCCCGTTAGTGTGAATTTTAGGGCCCCCACCCGCCGCACAGGGGTGGGGGCCGGGGGGGACAGTAGGTCCCCCCCTTATTGTGAATTTTAGGGCCCCCACCCGCAGCTCAGGGGTGGGGGCCGGGGGGGACAGTAGGTCTTATTGATAATAAGACCTACTGACCTACTTATTGATAATTTTAGAAAGCGAGCTGAGCTGTCAGTCAGACAGCTCAGCTCGCGAACGCGCATTCCGCGCACATGCGCGGTATAGCACTAAGGTTCTTCATAGGGCGGCTGTCAATGCCGCTCTATGAAGAACGCGATTGGTGCAGCGCGAAGCCGCGCATGCGCACCACATCGCGATGACGCTTCTCTGTGAGAAGCGTCCTATTGGGCCCCGCGATTTCATCATTTTGACGAAAAAGGGGGCGCGGCATGGCTGGGAGCTCGGCGCTGGAACGGAGGTAAGTTTTATATATAAAAACACCTCAAATTTTTTTTTCAGTAAGTACATATAAAAGCAAGAAGGAAGGCTGGGGGACCTGTCTTTCTTGCTTTTATATGTAGACTATAGATTCCCTTTAAGCTCTTAACACAGTGTGAACAGGGTTAAAGCAGCATGATACTGATATATTTATTACCATTGCAGCTTGCAATATAATTGGTTTGCACTGGTAATATGGAGCCAAGAAGTCGCTGAAATGGTTAAGAAAAGCAACAATCATTGCAGATTAAAATAAACTGAAATTAGAATCGGATCAGTCCTCAGATACACAGCCCCAGTCCTGCCGTTTGAAGCTTTACAACCTTTTAATTAGCCATATATGAGGGTCTTAGGTCTCAGATGTTGAATGACTGAGCAATTTAAAAAAGATGGTGGGTATGTGCAGTAGGAGTTGTTAAAAATATTAGTGACGGGCATTGCAACAAAAACAGAGAATATGAGAATTCTGAGAACAGGCAAACTCCTAGAGACACTCAGTAGCTTGCTCTTCAGTTAGTATAAACATTTGCATATCACACTGATCCCACCCACAAGAGCAATCTAGAACCAATGGCAAATTCTCTCTCCACAACAGATGCAACAACCCAGAATGATCATTTTGGCCTTCTTTGGGCCTCATCAGTGAGGTGTAGCTTATATCCCCAGGCACAGTGAGGATGGGGTCAAAATGATTACTCTTTTTGCTTAGGTAGAGCTCTAACAAATTGCATTGCAACAAAAATAGAATATACGAATATGGCTCTCTCCAAGGTAAAAAGGGAATCCAGACATGGACCTTGTGCTCATTGGACCTAGAAGGGTATTAGCTACATCTCACTGACAAGTCCCAAAGAACTGATCATCTGGGGTTGATGTACCTCTCGTGCAGAGAGAACTTATTGGCATTTTTGGTTCTAGACTGCTCTTATGGCTGGGATCAGTCTGATGTAGGATGGTATAAATTCCATAGGTAATGGCACAAGTGAACAAAAACAATGCTTAGACCTGAGTGGGAATTTACAGAAGGCAAGCAAATGAGTTTCTCAAAGCTTTTGTCCATTCTCAGAGTTCTCATATTCTCTGTTTTTATTAGCGTCATTCATTGCAGGAATGGTGCTTGGAATGCCTCTTTAAAAGTTTGGCAAATTATGCTATAATCCAGTTCAGACAAGGCAAAAACAGGCTAAACATTGTAGAAGAAAAAGAAGAAATAGAAACATTGTTTCATTAAAAACCAAAAACGTGTCCATTCCCCTTAAACGACATGCAAATCTCTTCCCTTAAAATGCAATACTATATAATATAAGCATACAAATTAACAAGGGTTCATCTTTGGAACCAGATCCATCTGACGCTCTCTTCTACCCTAGTGTTCAGTGTTTTCTAATGTTTTTCAATATTTTCTTTACATGACAGTAATGTGTCTAGTAATTTATTTGTGTAAATAAACTTTTTTTTTTCTATTATTTTGTTGTTTTGGATTAGTGGCTCATTAGGTCATCTAATTATTCTGTGATCCCCTCAGTGCCACACCTCTATTCATACCACCTAAATGGGTCAAAACCCCTATTTTACCATTAAAAATGTCCGCATTGTATGCAAACTTAAATTTGTCATTTTACAATAAATGTTTATTGTAAACATAAAATTTAAACAATACCAAAATATTTCTATTTTTTTCAAAGATTAGGGTCTTTAAAGCAAGTATATCCTGGGGGTAGCACTCAGGTGATTGGCTTGTCTTGGACAGGTTTCCTACCTTTTGTAGAATGTCAATCTCCTGCTGCTTTGCATTGAGGACGGCCAAAGCTTGCTCATGCTCTAATTCCAGCTGTTGCCGCCGATCAGCAGCCTCTCGCATATGCTATTTGGAAGGATATGACACTGTCACATATTTCATCCAGCAAATGATACCACAAAGCAATAACAAAATGCTATGCATGAAAATGTGCCCCTGAAATAATGATGGATTGCAATTAGGAACTAAACCATTAACAGCAATGTCTGTCAATGAAAATGTCTTGATATCTTAGATATTATGCACTGCTTTAATTACAAATAGCACCACGTGCACACCCTTGATTAGGACATGATTAGCTAAAGCTAACCAACAAATTGGCAAAGAGTTTTGAAATATGTCTGTGTGTTATGAATGCTTACATACTGAATGCAGGAAAAGGTGTACGTAAGAGATACAATACTGAAAGCCCAACCACCAAGACCACTTCTGTGCCACGTATAGGATTCAGAAGATGCAAAAAGCACCAGTTTGTAAAAAAAAATGTCACCGAATGCTTCGAGCAGGTTACATATTCAAAAATTATTGTTTACTCGCCTTCATGCAAGCAAACATTTTGTAAGTACTATTTTTTAGCTGGCAGCGCTAGCTATCAATGGGCAAATAGTTGCATAACAGCTGGACAGTGCTTGCTAGTCCTCCATCACATTAAAAAGGTAATAAATAAACAAATAAATGAAAAGGTTTTAAACCTCCATATGCCCCTACCAGCCATGTGGCAGGTGTGGGCATAACTCCTAAAAATGTAAAACTAGCAACTGGACAGCCATTGCAGCCCAGTTGCTAAGAAAGACCCCATGGGGCCTGTGAAATAAATGGGGGGGGGGGGAGGAGGAGGAGGGAGAGGGGGGGGGAGGAGGGTGAGGGGGTGGAGGGGTAGGAGACATAGTGTCCTAGGCTTTAATTAGATAAACAAGAAAGATGACATGCTATTGTCCAGCCCCAATTTATTGCATTTCCTCCTCTTCCCTCCCCTCCCCCCCATCATAGTGGCTAGGGGTCAACACCCATAAAAAAGAAATGCCTTTTCCCACCCACCCTCACTCTAAGAACAGCGAGGTGAGGTGATGCAACTAATACCTGTTAAAAAAAATAAAAGTATACTTACCATTTTAATTCTTCTGTACAACACAACGGATTAAAATAAAAAACTAACCACACAAAGATTTGTTGTTTTTTTTAAATTAAAAACACGACACAATAAATGTAATCCATTTTGACCCATGGAGGGCTTGCCACGCCTCCCTTTATTTGCTGAAATTGTCAGTTTTTTTTCTTCTCTTTGTTAATTCCTTTCCCTTCTCCCTTTCTTCTTCTTCTCTCCATTTTCACCCCTATTCACTGCCTCATCTCCTGGCTCAGAGCTGTAGAAATGGTCTGATCTATGAAAAGCATTTGATTGGACCTTGCAAGGGATGGAGACCAACCCAGGGAGCTGTGCCTGGCACTGAATTCTAAGTAAGTTTTTTATATTATTTATTGAGGGCTTTGCAGAAAATTGGGCTGGGTGACCTAGTGAAAATGCCCAATAGGGCATTTAAAACTGATTAACACATTTAGATAAAAAGGGTTAGAGCAATTGTAAATTGTAAACCAGTAGTTGATATATAATATCCTAAAATGGAAGACACAGTGAACAGGGAAGAAGATAAGGATTTGGTGGAAATTACCATGTCTCGGTGCAAAAGTAAGAACCAGAGCAAACGGGATTGTATTCAAAAGTATGATCAGAAAGTAATGAATTTTCCTAATAACCAAACTCCCAAAATAAAAATAAAAAATTATATCTGTATTTTTTACCCAACTGTAAGATTGTATTTTCTTAACACAATATATGTTCGATATAAATATATTCATATCTTTAATAAAATAAATAGTGCATGTCAGTGAGCCAGGTGGTTTCGATAGCATATATGCCATATGACAGACTGATACATGAGATAACCATATTATGCTATTACATTAAACAAAAGAAATATCTTTTAAGTTTTGAAAATTCAGCTATAAAGAACTGCAAAGCCGTTTCAAAATTGAACACATTTTTCATCTCCTCCTTAATCATTATAGTGGATGTTTTCTGGGACAAAGTTGACGAGTAAAAAAAAATAAAAAATAATAATATATATATAAATAAAATAATAATAAATATAACAGAGCAAGAAAACTGTCATCCAAAGATGCAATGCAGAGCAAGAGTTTATTGTTATCTACCAGTTAAATATAAAAGCAAGACTGCCAGGATATGAAACATTATTTCGAAAAGGCTGATAAAGCATAAAGAATGATTTATCAAACAAACAGAACAGCAAAGAACTGGCTACAGATTTTTCATTCAACAAAACAAAGTTGCACTATATTAATTAAATCTCACAGCGCACGCCCATAGACGCACCATAGCAGTCATTCTCTAAGATGGGACCTGAGCCACGCAACTAGATCACACGCAAATAGTCCGGACCTAGAGACCCTCCACGCAACATAAACCTACTAGGGAATACCGTGGATACATACAAATAGTCTAACGACTCACAGGGAGCTTCTCCTAGAACCTCCTCCTAATAGAGGACATAGACGAATTCAGACCCTCAAGCCCCTAGACATGACCTCCACTACCGGGTATTACAAAACAGGCAATGTTGGTGGGGACGGCACCTAAACAGTGACGAACCCATACTCACTTCCACACGACCACATACCGCTACAACCCAACAGCCCTCATAAAGTAAAAATGTGCATAATGTTCCTTGCAGTTGTCTTGTTGTACCAAATTTACAATGTCGATACTTTACTTTACTATATCCATAACAACACATGTTTGTGTATTATTTCACATTATGCGCCGAAAAATAAAGAATTAAAAAAACAAAAAAATCTCACAGCGCAGTTTTATAAATGTAAGCTGCATTCTGCCTTAACAGCTATAGCGATTAAATTAGGCATTAGTCCTATAAAGTGAAAAAGGGTGGAGGATTGATTGAAGACTTTGCTTGACAGCAGATTGGGTGAAGTATAATTCGGCAAAGCAAAAACGTAGGGCTCGGTTGGTAATGGATTAAAGGGAAATTTCAGATAACACGGAAACAAATGATTTGGTGAAAATAAGAAAGCATGACTTTCAAATTCAATGCTGTAGGCCTGGGCAAAGAGAAGCTGCATGTGTCTGATGAGAAATGGGGTTGGTTGGCCTGAGACAATTGCTTAGTCCTTAACATATGATAAAATATACCTTTTCAACATCTAAAAGTCACCTATGGCAAGAAGGTCAAGAGAAAAAATGGTTTCTATTAGAATTGCAGGTGTTTGTGATTGAGCTCCATGATTTCCGACAATCCCTGGCCGAATGTAATGACTGGGAATGTCAGGCTGTGTCATAGATGCCATCTGTGTACTAACCCCATGGGTATCACGCCTGCATTTATTTGTGGATGTGCAATAACGTACTGTAATGCTTTTGAAATACGTAAACTGAATTTGCAGTGCACCAAAAACAGTTCTAGAATTGCTGTTCTTAACACTGTTCCATACAACAGGCAGTAGATGTTTATTGGGGAAAAAAAGCAAGGCAGGATGATCCATCCCTAAAAGCAACAAACGCACATTCAGAACAAGGAGTGCTGTGCACATCTGTATGCCGAGCCCTGAGTGGCATACAGATGAGAAAAATGGTGGGTCATCAAAAGAGTCTAATGGAGGGCACCCATATCAGAACTAAGGGATAATGACTCATATTTATGCGTATAATAATCATATTGATTATATTAGAAGAGGTAATAATTTGCCTCCTATATGGAATCTTTGACCAGGAGAACTATTCATAGAATGACCTTATTGCAGACACCATGAACAACAGTTGTTTGAATAATCAATGTTTTAACCCATAAATGAAGTAGAGAACAATAATTATCTATCTCAAAAATCAGTGTCCCCCCAAAAAATTGTAGATTTTTGTATAGTCTTGCTTTCCTCAATTACAAACATAAATGGGCATATTTTTCACTTATAAGTAGTATATATAAGTCATGGCTAGAAAGAAAATTTCCCTTTAGTAAAAAAAAACTTGAGTATTATTTTACAACTATGTCCTTAAGCATGTGTGACATGTCATGATTCCCTTTTATTCCAGAAGTTTGGTCCTTAAGGGGTTAATATACATATCATAGACTCACTTTCAACCTATCCCTGAAGGCACATTGCGATTAACAGTATGTATAGCATCAATTATTATGGGGGGCTGGAATCAGTCAGGAGTGTATAAAGGAGTATACACATACACACATGGTATGGTTCAAGCAGTGGCGGATGAAAGACATTAGAAGTACACAAAATAACCAGTTGACACTTGATATTCTTGACAGGCATTGATTAGAACACTTATTGTAGTGGAAAGCAGCATATTTCAAGCGTGACCAATGTCCTTCCTGCCTTTGTGCTGCAAACATCTGTAGTCAGACATTCCAAATAAACTAACTCATATCAAGTCAGCATGCATGTGTATATCTATACTGTATGTACATCTAGCTATATCACTCTATATCTATTGCAATCACATGTAGACACTAATTTCTCATACACCCCCCATTTGTACAACCTTAATAAAAAATGAATATATATCCCTTGACAAAAAATTTTTCAAGCTGAGAACTTAACACTTTTCAAACCACTGAGTATACAACTATTTATTTTATTTAAAATGGCTTGATTACCTCCCCAAACTCCAGAAAGCTCCTCTTGTGACTGTCTGGTAGACAGTCACTAGAGACAGTCTATGTAATTTTATACTGCAGGACTGAGGGGGGAGGGAGAGTGCACCCAGACCACTTCAATAAGATGAAGTGGTGTGGGTGCTTTGAGTGTCTATTTAACAGGTTTTTTCTTGAATGGGGTATTTCCAGTGATGTTGTAAGTGTCACTAGCAATGCCCACAATGGGCAGGCCCATCCAGAAATGAGTATCTCCTCCTCTCCCAGAATTTTACTCCTCTGTATACAGTACAGAGATACTTATACAAAACAGAGAGCTAAACATACTACAGAGATGCTCATAAAATAAAGAAGCTGGGCACAACATAAGGATTTCTATAAAATGCAATAGTATAATACAGAGATAACCATACCACAAACAGATATGAGGGGAAAAAAAAGATAAGGATAATGGCCCATAGAGGGAGGTGCGCTATGATTAAATAGGCTGGGTAACCCCCTCCTACAATTGCAGGCTCTGCCTTAACGTATATACACACACACATTCATATACACACACTTAACACAAATATACACATGTGTGTATGTGTAGGGTCTTGGGCACATTAAGAAAATTGGCCTCAGGGCACCAAAAGTTCTTAATCTGGCTCTGTGCATCTGCACTGCCACCAACCCAGCATGGGTTGATGCACAGAACTTATGACTGGAATGTTTTTATATTGCAGAAATGTAGCCATGTGCATGAAAAAAATTATTTAATTCCTGTACATCACAAATGAAATAATATGCTGAACATATGTTCTAGCCAGCAGCCTGATGACCATTTATCAAGCTCAACCAAGCTGTCACTGTCTCCTATTACATAAATCTTTTATTAGGAAACTCATCTGTAGTTTTGTCCCTTGTAGTAAACAATGTAAAATACATACTTATGTTCTAACTCACAGCTTCACTCAAATATCTATTGTAGCTATCCCACCATTATGATTTAGAGCAGTGTTTCCCAATTGGTGTTCAGAACAAAACTGGAGTTCCTCCATGATTTCACCAATCCAAAATGGTCACTGTGTTTTGCCCATCAGATGGCCTATGCACTTAGGGCTATGCAATGGGTATTATTGCTGAACAGGGGTATCAGATGCTGTGAGAAAGTGACAGCTGGTCACTTCCTCCGAGACATAGAGAGTGCCGCACTGAATGGAGAGAGGCAGCTGTGGGGGGTGAGCTGCTACAGACCCTCCACAGATCAGCCTCAGCAAGCAACACCCCTAGCAAGTCACCCTCCTGCAGTCAAAATATATGCTAACAGGAAGGTGGCTGCAAATATAAAAATCGTGTGCATCTGTCAGTGTGTGTGTGTGCTGGTGTGTATCTGTGTGTCAGGGTGTGTTTATGTGCCATAGTGTGTATCTGTGTGTGTATGTCAGTATGTGTGAATATGTGCCAGTGTATGTATCTGTGTGCATATGTGTATCTGTGTATGTATGTGCACACATCCCAGCAATCAAATACTCATACAACATTCAAATGCACCCCTTCAAACACAAACATTACAAACAAAAGCATCCCTGAATTGAAACTCCAAATTCATATACAAACACTCAAACACCAATACTGCACACACATTTACACTACATCCAAACACACCCCTGTACACCAATGCAAACATTACATACAAACACACCTCTGTTTTAAAATGCTAAAATTATATACAAACACTAACTTTAAACCCAAAAGCACACCTGCTCCCAAGTACTACAATCGGTTTACTATCTGTAGAAATTAGTGTATGTATACCAAAAAAACAAAATTTGCTACAAAAAAAGAAAACATTACAATCTGCTAATTAAAGGTTTGCGCTATTGCGCAAACATTTTTTGGGGGTTCCTCGATGTTGGTACACTTTGTCAAAGAGTTCCACAGGAAAAATTAATTAGGAACCCCTGATTTAGGACAATGAAAGTATCCTATAATTGAACCAGTGTTCCTTTGAAAATGCAGGTTTTTTTTTTTTTTTTTATTTGAAAGCCTAATTAAAATGATAAAATGCATTCCATGGATATATTGTAAAAAGTATTCATGTTGTTAATGATGATGTCACTTTAGAATGAGAACTTAGTTATGTGAAAAATGTTTTATTGGAAGAAACAGATAATTTATACTATACCAATGTCATATTTTGTGCCACATTTGATGACCAATTACCTTTAAAAAAAACCTTTGGTAGCTATCCTGAATGCTAAGGAGAGAAGTGAGTTAAAGTTTACTCTGATGCATCGTGACTTGTTTTAATAACATTTTATAATCAGAGCCTACTTCCTGAGAAGCCTACATGAGATGCATCTTGATAATGTCTCCTAGCAGTCACCAAGGCAACAGCAGAATGCTTATTGCGTGAACTGTACCAAGATGGAAATACCTGCAGCTTTTTGTATAATCTCCCTGCAATTCAATGACTTCTGTAGACTGAAACCTTATATCCAGAGGGAGATCAAGCTCTTCAAGCACGGCCACCTAAACTCTTGGAGGACTAAAGGTCTCCATTACACGTCTGTGGGTGACAGTGTGTACAGAAACGCAAATATCTGAAATGTGCATCAATTAAAGACTAAAAAAAGCCTGTACTAAACAAAAGCCGTTTGAATTAAAGAGAAAACTAAAACTAAAGAAAGTCTTATTCACATTTTTTAATACAAGTAAATAGTAACGCTACCACATGTTGTGGGCACCTTACCAGTTATATGAAGGATCAAATTCTCTGTTAAGTATAACTTAAGCTAGCAGCCACCCTACAATCTGTATATTTTACAGGGAGAACATATTGTAATACAAATATGTATGGACAGTATATATTAAAGTAACAAAAATCATGGCCATTGAGTAACAACCAAATTGTAAAATATGATCCGATGTTCCTGCAGAAAATCAATATTCAAAGAAATGATTTTAAGGGTAAGTTGTCAAATTCTGTGTTTTCCATTATGCATGGTTTAACAGCCACCATACAATACTGGGACTCTTTATCTGTGATAGTGTCAGGCCTATATGTTCTAGTCTGCTTGATGACATGGTAATATACAGGGTTATTCAGCAAAGTCAAAATTCACAGTGAATTATGTTTATCGGCGCTGGTTCAAGCTACGCCTCTGCTCGTCTGCATAAGTCAGCCAGTGGGGGGAACTAATGTGTATGTGCAGCGAGTGCTGTGCTCGCATTAGGACTTCTTGCATAGGAAAGCATTGTATAATGGGGTTTTGGGTGACGCTAGATGTTCTCATGCAGAACGTGAGGAAGTCTGGCCTGGAACCGCCTGGAACCACCTGGAAGTTCCTCTAGCGGCTGTCTGTATTTATAGAGCAAGATAAGAATCCTCCCAATCTTTAGAGCATTTCTGAGTTTGCTCTAAACTATGAAGGCAGGATATATCAATCAGATGTGCAGGTATCTGTACTTGGTCCCCTCAGGAGGTGTTTGCAGTCCTCTGTAGAGTAAATCAGGAACCAGGTAACCAGAGAAAATGAAAGTAAAATACTTTTATTGAAAATAAAAAGATAATAAAATACTAAGTAGCACAACGCGTTTCGACCCAATGCAATGGGTCTTCCTCGGGTGCATGTACAGTTACAACTGGAATCCCCTCAATGTTTTCGTCCAATAAGTTAGAAAATAGCAATTTTCTAACAAATTGGACGAAAACAGTGAAAGGATTCCATCATTTTGGTAATTGTTACGCTTGCAAAAATACAAATGTAAGCATTAAAAAGAAAGATGATTTTGTATCTAACATAACTAAAAAAAAGGTTCAACATCACTAGTTTTATTACATGTGACTCTAGTAATGTCATATATTTGCTACAATGTACATGTGGATTGCAGTACATAGGGAAAACGTCTAGACCCCTGAAAACTAGAATATACGAACATGTTAGAAACATAGAGAATGGTTTTATAAATCACAGTGTGTCCAATCACTTTTTAGTGAAACATAATTCTAATCCTAGAGACTTAGAATTTTTAGCAATTCAACAAGTCCAAACCCATTGGAGAGGTGGGAATACAGCACTTAATCTGAGTAAAAAAAGAATCTAGTTGGATTTTTGAGCTGCAAACATTATGCCCCAAAGGGATGAACATTGATTTCGAGATAGGTCCCATATTATAATATGTATTTTTATTAGATTAAAATTATATAGTGTGTTTTAACCTAATATCATGTTTTTTTATGTATAATGAATACATCTGTTACCTTTTATTGATATATAGTATTTTAACATTTGAACCTTTTTAGTCTAGATTATAAGTAATTTTCTATCTGTTATTGTGTTATTTCTTACTGCCCTTATGTTTTCCCTTTTCCAATATGGCTCCCACATGGACTTAATACTATCATGGAGCTGCTCGGACTTGCCCCCTCCTTCCCTGATGAATTGCAGACATGAAAAAACACGCCCCTGTTCGGCTGCCGAAAATGGCGCCTAAATGACGAAACCGGAAATGCCGACTTTCGGCAATGACGAAAAACCGGAAATGACGTATCGGAATTAGCCGGTACGCACGACCATGTTGAAAAGGTCAAGACGAATACACAGCAATGAAGGACAACAACGGACATATTGGAGGAGGCAGAAATAAGCCGGAAACACTCCATATAAGGAGAATAAGGAGGGATTATTGTCACACACCTGTAATTGTTTGTTAAATTGTTTACAATATATAAATGCCCACTGATGCAGTTGTAACTGTACATGCACCCGAGGAAGACCCATTGCATTGGGTCGAAACGCGTTGTGCTACTTAGTATTTTATTATCTTTTTATTTTCAATAAAAGTATTTTACTTTCATTGTATCTGGTTACCTGGTTCCTGATTTACTCTACAGAGGACTGCAAACACCTCCTGAGGGGACCAAGTACAGATACCTGCACATGTGATTGATATATCCTGCCTTCATAGTTTAGAGCAAACTCAGAAATGCACTAAAGATTGTGAGTTTTTCTAAGTCTCTCACTTACATTACTTAGTGTTAAAATGTATTACCCTATGTTGGTTTTCTGCATTCACAGAGCCTAGAGATTATCTACAAAATCTGGGTAAAATTGTGCAATAACCTTTCCTTCTATTTTCTTGTATATGTAAGTGCTACAAAGTGACTGTACACTTAGGTGTTTTTGCTGCATGCTACAGTATTTCTGTTAATTAGCGCCACTCTTTTCCTTTTTC
Source organism: Pelobates fuscus (assembly GCF_036172605.1). NCBI lineage: Eukaryota > Metazoa > Chordata > Amphibia > Anura > Pelobatidae > Pelobates > Pelobates fuscus. The sequence continues at coordinate 138,870,759 of NC_086321.1, forward strand.
TTTTTTTTTTTTGAAGATAAGAATCCTCCAGGATTCTGAGATCATCTCTGTGGCTGAACATGGTTGTTCAGCTGCTGTAATTTGTAAGAATGTAAACTGCTGTATGCAGTGCTTCTTTTGAGCACTGCTCAAAGCTCAGTCAGTTTAGATCCATTAATTCTGCCCCCAGATTCACATGTGTTAATATCTTGATATCTGGGGCTCCCTGTAACAGCAAGGAACTATCCCTGCTGGTATCTGAAACACACTATGGTCTGTGTCATTAATGTGCATTAAAGCCCTGTACTGCAAGATAGACTGTTATGAGATTATTCATTTATTATGGGTTTAATAAGCAAGAGGGTATCTCACAAAGGCAGGACTTTGGGTAACATCTAAAAAAACAAATTGAATCCACACAATTAAGAGCCGCTTACAGTTCAAAGTGGTCAGATTACACTCAGTGACCCACTAAACAGCATAAAAATAAATACATTAAGTTGTTATCTTGCCTGCAAATGTGTCCTCTGGAGATCTTCATGGGATTACCTTGAGGCTGCTATTCAATTCACTTATGCTCCAGTTCCCCTACACCTCGTTTATGCCTTACACCACGTTCAAGTTCTCCAGTTCCCCTTTGTGCTATTTGTATTAAGGCCATTGAAGATTAAAGGAACACTCCAATGGAGTATTTTAAACAATTTAGTAGATATATTCCTAATTAAAACATGCATTTCATTATAAATAGTTTTTTCAGAAAGAGTATATTTAAAAACAGCTTGCAAAACCGGCAGATCTCTTTGCAATCCCTCCCCCTTCATCCCCAGCCCAGACTTTCTGTGGCTGTCCAATCACAGACTTTCCAATGCAACTCAATGACACGTCTTAGCAAGGATGTTACCCTAGGGAATTAGCTGCCTCTTATGTTTAGCTCCACAGAGCTAAACAACCAGGAAGTTACAGGACTGGTGGTCTGTTTGACAACCTGAGGGGTGCAACAATGTTAATTTATAAATGTGCCATGATTTCTGAACCTTCCCACTTTTTCTAGCCTGCTCCCTTTTCCCACAACATAGCCCTTGTAAATACAGACACAGCTCATCTTGTTTCTGTGTGATGTAACCCTCACTATGTAAAAATAGATAGTGGTAGATAGCTAGGTTTTAAACTCATCTATTTTAATCTCTTATAATATACCATCATATTGTTACCTAGTTCAGTTATTTTGTAATTATTGCTACAATATATTGTTTTTTATGACTCCCTTGCTGTTTTTTTTTTCTTCATACTTCATACACTAATATTCTCATATATTATTCATTTTCCAGCATTCTTTCGCCAACTGGGAATCCTAAAGATTTTAATATAATAAAATCAATTACTTCTACATCTACTGTGTGGATTTATAATCAGTCCTTTGTTTTATAAGAAACAGTTTTCCATTAAACAGATGAGAGCACAGTTGGTATTTGGCTTGAATAAATGGATTTAAGTAACTAACTAGCAATGCTTTATTCATGAATATTTTTTATTTTAAACAAGTGAACTTCAACAAATATAGTTCAAAGAGATACTGTCAGCAGATGGGGAAAGAGAGATCTGGGCCACCTTAATAAATGTGTAAAATACTGTATGTAATAAAAGCGCATATTTAGAATATTGCTATACAAATAATGCATGATGTACAAACATACAGATTAGATTGATATATGTATATACATATAGATAAAAATATAGATACATAATGGTTAACTACATATGATGTCATGGGAAAATAATACCATTAAGGGGTTTGGGAGACTGATTAAACCCTGAGATTACATTATTCTCCCCTAATACACTCTATTTCTTGCTATGCATCTTTTTATTTTCAATTTTTATTAGTTTTGGGTTACAGAAGGAAAAAAGGGGGGGGGGGAAGGCTGTTGATTCTTTATCAAAGACTTTTCAATTATATAAACATATGCATGCGTCACATGTTTGGTTCATGTTTGGTGCATTCGGGATAGGGAATGGGTACAGGAAACAAAGAGGATGGGTTAGGGGTAAACGGGCAATCATTTATTGACTCGCCATCCCAGGAAGTTAAACTACAGCCTTGTGGGTGACCTACCCCCTGGCTTTAAAATGTGGCTATGTGGTTCTTATGGCTTTAATCCCAATTTACCATTGTGGCTTTTATCATTACAATGTATGTGGAGCCACTGTGCTCTGATGGATGTGCATGCTATCAATCCCTTATGTTTGTTTATGGGGGTAAGACACCTGTAGACCTGTCAACATGGGTGTCCACCCTGTCTATTCTGCCTTTTTGACATTTCTGCCCTGTCAGTGGGGAGTTTGTGGACCATCGGTTCGCCCTTGTGTGGCCCAGCTCCTGGGCTTTATTGAACAAGGGTGTTTGAGTGAGTTGCTGGAGGCAGTCAGTCTTGGCTGCTACGCTTCTTGTAGCCTGAGTGGGGAAGACGTGTTCTCCTCCCTAGTGATTACCCGTTAAACTAGGGGTGGGGTGGGGGTAAAACTGGGGCAACAAGTATGTCTTTGCTTAACCATGCCATGTCTAATCCCGTGTCGCTGTACTGTGTTTATACACTGGGGTGGGAAAAAGAAGCACCTATTGGTAGGTTCGGGATAGTGTTTTCTCCTTTTTTTTTTTTTTTTTTTATATATACAGCCATTCTACCTTTCTTGTGTTTCCCATGATAACATGTCCTAGGGTAATTCCTGGTAATTCCCTGGGCCCCTGTATATGCTGTCCATAACGCTTTCGCTGTAGTGCTTACTTTACCCAATTTTGTTTGGTTCCACAGTATCACCTCATATTCTAGAGTAGTGGAGACCAGTGTGACAACTTCCCTGTGGATTTGGCTAAAAGTGCTTTTAATTGCCTGTGTGAAGACGTGAGGTTGGACGAAATGTTATGCGTTGTCTGTAGTTCAGGCAAAATGTGTAGCACCTGGTGAGTGCACACTTGATGTAGGTGTGTGAGATTGTATGTCTTCCACGACTTGTGTGGGAATGTCTTGTTGCATAGGCAGATTGATTTCAATAGCATTGCAATAGAACAAGGCCTGGTGGAGCAAAATGTGTCCCTATGGCTGTCCCAAATATTTAACAATAATTTGGTGGTGGGTAAAGTGCCCGGGTTATATTTCATATTGGCATCCAGATTATTGCTGGGAAGTCAACAGCTCCATTACAGTGTGTTTCTATCTCAATCCACTGGGGGGTGTATGTGGTTGAGTGCATGGTGAGGATGTTGGCAAGATGTGTGCCTGATAGTACTCCTTCAGATTGGGGAATCCGAGGCCTCCTTTGTCAGTCGGTCCCGCCCCAGCTAAATTTGATCAAGATGGACTGTAGCCTTTGCAAGTATGTCTGTGGAAGAGGTATTTGCAAGGAGCAGAACATATATAGAATTTTTGGCAAAATTGCAATTTTGATGGCCGCAATTCGGCCTAGCAACGATATAAATTTATTCTGCCATGACTGCAATGTGTTTTCCACTTCTTTGAGAAGCCTAGTGTAATTGGTGGCAAAACAGTCTTTTTTCATCCGCTTTATTCCCAGAAATGTCAGGAAGTCATCCCTCCAGTTATAGTTGATTTGAAGCCTATATTGCTCTTCCTCCGTCCTAGACATATTAATGCGCATGGCTTGGGTTTTAGTCAGATTTACCTGATAGTATGATTGTCTACTGTAGTCCTGTATTTCTTTATGTAGGTTCGGGAGTGAGATCGTCGGGTTGGAGAGTGTGAGGAGAATATCATCTGCAAATAGGCTTAGTGTGTATTCCTTGTCGCCTATGGTGATCCCCTTAATATCCTGATTGCTTCGGATAGCTATTGCTAATGGTTCCAGTGCTAACACATATAGCAATTGAGAGAGAGGAGAGCCCTGACGAGTTCTGTTAGTGATGGTGAATGGGGGTTGAACGAAAACCTGAATTTGTACCATAGCTGAAGGGGAGCTGTAAAAGACCTTGACCATGTTTAAGAAGTTAGATAGGAAGCCATACTGAATCAACACTTTGTGTAAAAAGCACCAGTTGAGTCGATCAAATGCTTTTTCAGCGTCCAGTGAAAGCAGCGTGCTTTGCAGTTTGCAGTGTCTTACTAGCTCTGTTCCCGAGTACGAAAGTCATGGCCTTTAGTTTCTTGATTGCGCAGCTCGCCTTTTGGAAATTTGTGACATTGATTTGCATTTGAAAGTCTGTTATCAAGTTTTGCGTTGTTTTTGAGGGAGTGAGTTGGTTAGTTCTGTGTAAGTTTTGCAGTTTGTTTAGGTTTTGAATGTGTGTAATGTGGTATTGGTTCTCAAGGTAGGAGGCTCATCGCACCAGTAGGCCTCTGATAACCAGTTTGAGGGCCATCCATAGTGTCATTGGGGATATGTCATTGGTGTCATTGGTTTCAAAATAAGTCATGCTGTAGAGTTTGGACAAAATGGGGGTCATTTAAGAGTTGCTCATTCCGTCTCCATGGACTACAATTTTTATAGTTGTAATGGTCTGCTATAGTAAGCATTACCGGGCTGTGGTCTGACCAGAGGGAAGTCCCTATGTTGCATGCTCTCTCTCTATTTAGATGTGCACTTTGCATCAAGAAACCATCTATTCTTGAGTACGTTTATGTACCTGCGAATAATGTGTGTACTCTTTAGCGGTTGGGTGTATTGTGTCCTTTGTGTCGGGTGTATTGTGTCGTAGAGGCCGAATGTTTGTAGGAGTTTGGAAGGAGTGCAGTGGTTAAAAGAACCCTCCAGTGTTAGAAGTATATACATTTCATTTTAACACTGTAGAGTTCCAATTTTTTGTTCTGATTTAGGACCCCATTCTTGTATTTAAAAAACGTTATCTACTTGTAAAACGGAGAAAAAAAAGGTTGAGCAACCTTCTGGCTGGCTGATACATTGTCCCGTGCTGACTGTGATTAGTTGGTGTCCCAGACTTGGGTGGAAACTATTTCAGATATCATCATTAAAATGGCTGCAAATACTGTTTGTAAGTATAATTCCTGCTATGGCCTTAATTTAATAAGCTTTCCAAAGGATTCAATATTGTTAGAAAAATATATAAATGGACACTTAGAATGATCCAGCAGACATTCCTTTGCAGATAGCAGAGCAGGGGTGCCAAGAGCCTCTTTTCTACTGTTGGAGATTGGCGGTCTCCTTTTCTTTCAACCTATGTTCAGGGAGGTGAAGGGTAATTATTTACCAGGCAGGTTTTGACAAATAATTCTGTTTACTCCAAGCCAAATCATATCATTGTGCAGCAATCTAGGTTCCCTTCCACAGTCGGTTTTAACATGTCCCTTCTTTGCTTAATTAAAATATGTTGTCAGCCCAACTGTGCACAGTGATCGACTTATTTGTCCAGATTTCTTTTTTTTTTCCTGTTGACATTGTAACGCAGCATCTTTTTTTGTTCCCTTTTCATTAATTTCAACAAGGACACCAGATTGTCATTTCAGATGATAAGGATATCAATAACAATGGTATTTCTAAGCAAAGGAAAAAACTAATTATGGCAAAACAGGATTGTGAAGATCAGGCAGATAAGATCATGCTATTCTTCATTTAATGTACGGTAATAACCCTTTCAGAAATAACTGCTTGAGACACTGAACATATAAATAAACAGATCTTCATTTACTAGATTAACAATGAGTATCATTACACAAGTCAGTAGGAATTAATATTCTATCACAATTCTTTACATTAAAAAAAACTATATATATAATAACATTAAACAAATTATAACTAACAATACAATTTAAGAATAAAATATAGAAAGCCATGGAAAGATTTAAAATTATTTATGTGACTGGGAGAACTAGAATAGGTCACAGGAAAACAAGTGGGGGAAATGTTGCAGTTCCACCAAGAGTATACACAGACTACTTAAACTTAAAGTAGTCTAATCACTCCCATAGAGCCACCAGTTACTGATAAGATGTAAATGAATGCATTGAGATTGTATTTTTATGTCATTAGGATACAAAATACAGTTCTATCAGATGCAGTATATGCCCAATAAAATACAATCCATTTAGGCAGATTAGGACAGAAAAAAATGATTTAGATGGTGTTTGCAGGGTCAGTTTGAGCATATGGCATCCCAAATGTTCACTTCAGGGCACCCATGCTTTTGTGGGTTTAAAGAACAACAAAGTAGGCACCTGCCTAAACGCAAGACATGTAATGACTCTGCTCTAGTCAGGAAGCTATTAACACTGTGCTCTGTAGTAATGCTAAAGACGGGATGGAAGGTCACTCCGGCCCTGTCATCACTACAGGGCACATGTGGGAGCTGTGCAGGCAGGCACAGTAATCACAGCAGCGGCACTAACCACCAAACATAGGATCCACTTCAGCTCTCCTTGCTAAGGTAGTAAAAAAAAGAAGTAAATTGTATGTGCGTATGAATGTGTATTTGTGCAAATGGGCATGCATGTGTATATGAGACTGTGTATGTACGTGTGCCCGTGTGCAAGTAAGAATGTATATCTGAAAATATGTGTGTATATGTATAAAATGTATATATATTTATTTTTAAATAGTTTTCATTTTTTTGATGGAGTGCTTCTCAAATTTTGCACCTACAGGCGCAAAGTAAATCCAGTCCTGTTTGGGGGCCCTGCATGTGTGGGATTGTGGGACTTTTGCAAGACATCCTGGGTGCTATGCAACATGCTTTATAATATCTGTGTGGGAGCTGCATCAGGAGAGACAGAGTGTACAAAAAAAAAAAAAAACACAAACTGGCTCTTTGTGTTTGATGTTATTGTAAAGCTTATTATTACTTCAAAATTGGATTGGTGTGATAAAACGGTCAGAGACTGACAAATCATTTCCAAACCTAACTTTGAGCTGCCAGAATCAAGAGTACAAATTCAAATCAGCAGAAAGAAAGACTTCACAAAAGTGAATTTCAAACTTCATGGTTGCAGATTAAATTTTCAGTTCCATGAGCTGAAGAAGGATGATAACGTTTGGTCTGAGGGGGCAAGTACAAATGTATAATCTTTTTGTGCATTAAACTCACACATCTCATTGTCAACGGTTCTACTCACATGTATCATGTAATATATGGATGTATCCTGCAGCATGATTGGGCATTAACAGATACCTGTTAATGATACATTTCTTATCTGTACTATGTTACATTTTGTATATATTGTGTATTAATATTGTTTTTGTATTTTATTGTACCCTATTGTATCAATGCAATGTTTTGTGAGCCCAGGACATACTTGAAAACGAGAGAAATCTCATTGTATCCTTACTGGTAAAATATTTAATAAATAATAATAATAATCCCTGTGCATGCCTAAGAGAGACAGGCACAGTTTTCCACAATTCAACTGACACCAATGACAGACGGAATGTCTTTTAAATATCGCAAGCTCTGTCTCATTTCAGACTGCAGTCATATGTAAACAGCTCATTATCTGGCAGTCTGGTAAACCTCAGACAGTACAATCCAGTGGGGAATATCCCAGAGGACCAGTCCAGGCCCAAAGAACTGGATTACATCCCAGACACAAACTTACACAGTGTTGGGCTAGCAAAATTTCTTGTCTGATGCCTCACTGCTGCAGTACTATGCCAACAGACATCCCAATGCCCCTCCTGCTGCTATAATTCACATAGGAAGGGTGTGAGAGGCTGTAGCCACATTGCGCCCCCCACTCCCCCCCAGCAATCCTTGTATATCAAGCAAATATTTTTCATTGGAGCCTAAATTTGACAAATTAATGTACCATTTTAGTTCCACAGTATATGTAATACATTACATGCTCCTCTAGCCCAGAAATTGCTTAAATACACACACAAATATTTTAATTTACCATCATGTCTGTAGTGATTTTTTTCTTGCATAATTGCAGATGATAGTTATGTAGTAATTACCGGAGATAAGTGGACTCTCCATCATTTCCCCTTTATTTCTAAAATTGTATTCTTTTTTGTTTGTAAATGTAGCCATTGCACACTGTGATTTTGGAGTCAGCTCGATGACATAAAATGAGATGTGTAAAATGTATAAATATTCTCAAGTATATGTTTGTCTCTGCTGATAACAATTTGCAACTGTAATTTTAATATTCATGTTTAAGTCATTCCAATTAGCATGGATTTCCTTTTTCAAGTCTGGATATGTAACATTTAGGAAAAGTTTCAAATGAAAAGCATAGGCTAGTAAACTCCCTTGCTTCAAAATTGAGAATTTGAAGCATGGTGTTGTGTTCATTTGGGACCCAAAGACTTTCACTTATTTAAAAACCTCACAAATATGAATTATCTCTAGAACAATGATTATCACGGGCTTGGCCCCACAAGCTGTGAACCAAATAAGAACATTTATCTGAGCAAAATAATTGCCATAGCCTGTATAGTTACAGATTGCCCACGGCTACCACAATTAACAACTGAGAGAACGTCACCCAAAAATCTGTTATAGATAATAGTAATTAAAGAATTCTAAACTTCACTGTGCATGTATCAGATATTACACTAAATATTTGAGGTGCAATGTGTATGTTTGGTTACAGTTTGTTATACTGCATGTTTGTTTGTTTATTTATTTTTTTGAAACCAAAACATTTTTCACCATAGTCCCACACTACCAACATGCAGTGTTTCAATGTTTGCTCCTGTAATGAGTCCTGATAGGATATCAACAGGCAGCACAGTAAAGGTTTGTGGTAGTCACAGGTCAACAATAAAAGGGACACTATAGGTACACACACCACATCAGCTCATTGAAGTGGTCTGGGTGCAGTGTCTCTATTGCACTTAGTGCTGAATGTAAAACATTGCAGCACTAAGTCTGCCAGACAGCCACTGGAGGTGCTTCCTGGAAGTTAACAGACTTTTTGGTCCAGTTTCTTTATTGGGAGCATTTCTGTGATAAGAGCAGGGCCGGTGCAAGGATTTCTGCCGTCCTAGGCAAAGATCCATTTTGCCGCCCCTCTTGTCACTCACTCACTGACAGACGCACACTGGCAGACACACACACTCACTGACAGACACACAGACACACATACTCACTGACAGACATACACTCACTCACTGACACACAAACACACACTCACAGAGACACTCACTCACTGACAGACACACACACACAGAAACTCACTGACAGACACACACACATGCACTGACATACATACATACATACACTCACAGACAGACGCACACACACACACAGACACTCACTGACATACATACACTCACTGACCGACACACACACACACACTGACAGACACACACACACTGACATACACACACACATGCAGACACTCACTGACAGACACACACACATACTGACAGTCAAACACTCACTGACACACATGCACTCAGTCACTGACAGACACACACACAGGCAGACACACACACATACACACACACTCACTGACAGTCAAACACTCATCTCACAGGGGTCCAGTGTGGGACAGCTCTTCACTCCTCCTGCCCGCTGTTTAGTATTCCCGGTGCCGGAATGATGTCATAACCTGGCTCTCGGCATCGCAGACGACGTGCGAGGGAGGATTGAGAGGCTGCAAGAACAGCCTCCTTCGTCACCTGGTTTCTCCGTCCCCCTCTCCTCAGGACAGGTCACTGGCATTTTTTGGCAGAGCAGACACTTGCCATCAAGGTAAGCAGGTGACTGCTCTGCCTTACCTAATACAGCTTCAGGGGCTCCTCTCGGTACCCCCACCTTCAGGTGCCTTGAGGATCGGCCCAGTGCTGGGGGCGCTCAAGAGCCACTTGCCCAGCGCTGCGGCTCAGGACAGGGGGAGCCCACCAGGAAACATCCCTAGTTCGCCTAATGTTGGCCCCAGCCCGGGTAAGACCCTAATGCGTGTGCGGCACTTGCACTTAAATCTTATTTATTTTTAGGTACAAGAAGCTTATTATTTTGCATTCACCAAACAATTAATCACATGGCATTATGCACATACTCAATCATTCTTTTTAGGCTGCTCATCTACATGTTTCTCTCAGCTATTTAACAAACACAGAGAAGCCACTTCTTTTACAGAATTTATACCCATTGCAATAATAGAATTTTGTTCTTTCCATTTCTCTGATTGTTTGGCTAAGGCTAGATTAATTATACCTTGTGTTCAACATTTTTTTTTTTAGATTTAGCAAATATAAAGGTTAGGCTTGCAAGGAGATTGTAACCTCAAGTTTTCAGTTTGCACAAAGTTATTGTGATTTTGCACACAGATAATTGTGGGCCTTCAAAACTGGGAGAGTGCTTGTAAAAGTACTTATCGTAAATTACATATACAGGTAAGTGTGCTAAACCACAATTGAATCAATCAATTGTACTATTTTTCAAAAAGTTTATGATTAAGATAGAAGCTTTTTTATACCAAAGCTTTATTTGTCATCCCACATTTTAACAGTTTAAAGCAGCACTATAACAACTTTAGTACATAGTATAACTTATGGGTGCAAGATGTCCCCAGACACCATCCTACAGCAAGGAGTTAACTTTTTTAAACAGTGTTAAAAGTTCCTGGGGACATCATATCCGTGCAGTTCTTCCACTTCTGTGATATTGTTAAAGCATAAGTTGCCGTTGACATTTAGCAATATTCCTTTTGTCCAACTTTGGATGGTATTATTGGAAGTATAACCAAAAATAAAAATAAAATGGGAGGAAATAGGAAACCCAAACATGGGAGACAGAACTAGATGTTTTACTATGCCTTAGAGTGGCTGGACTTAATGTAATAAATAGAGAGAGACACAGAATTGCTATGTTCTGATTGGTCCACATCACCCCTGCAACTCTAAAATGTGCAATAATGTGGTCTCGCAGGTGACGTGAACATTTAAAAAATGAGAAGTGATGTACTGCAAATATTCAGTATTTAAGGAACTGCCTTTTAAGTGAGCAATGTCTAAATTGCTAAGTGGAAACAGGAGGACATGCGACCAAACAGAGAATTCAATGCGTGCAGCCTGCAAAGTGGGCTTAATCGTTGGCAGCAATTAGGGAAGTCTTGTGACAGATGGAAGGCAGTGGTTATAGTGCTTAGAGCATCTCTGTAAGTCCACCAAGAATAAAAAAAATTAAATGGTAGCTTGTTTCTTACCTTTAGGACCTGCTCTAGGTTCTCCAGTTTGGCTCGGAGCTGATAATTCTCCTTCACGGCCAAATCTCGTTCTTTGGTCACTAACGTGAGGGTTTCTCTGATCTGCTCATAGTCAAACTTCACCTGCACAGATAAAAAAAAAAAAAAAGTTCCCAAATGACCAAAATATGCAAGAGAAGAAGTCTTTCAATCAGGGATTTTCACTTAAATATGACATATTAAAATTGCTAAGAAATAATGATGCTAATGTTGAGGTATTCCTAATAACAAAATATATACAAACTTGCTATAGTTGATGGAGTTTATTTGAAGTTAAAACACATAATGTGTATATTTATTATTATATAGTATATTCAATCTAACAAATTTAAAAGAAATACATATTTAACTATGGATGGCTCATAATATATCTCTGTAAAACTTTAAAACAATGTCCAAACTAAAGAAGCAGATTTATGTAGAAAATATAATGTTAAATAATGCAACAAGTAAATATGCCATTGAATTTCATTTTCAGTCATCACATTATAAATAAAGTGAATTTCTAAATAATGAGATAGAAAAATGTGCAGAGAGTAAAATAAAAATAATAAAATATAACATTTCTTTTACAGACAAAAAAAAGAACGTACATAGGACAGTGCATGTTAAAGTACATACCTCATGGCTACTTCTGACCTAAATGAACTCTCCTAAAATCGAGACTTACCCCAACTTCCATAAGTTATTTTCTCTAGAAAAAATGCGCTGTCCTGCATTCCCCACGCGTTTCATCTCTCAGCACATTGCTAAATAAAATTCATCAGTGATACAGAGTTATACAAAGGCTTTCAGTTTTTTGCCCCTGTATAATTTTTCTCACTTTTGTTTCTGTTCACTATAACCAGGCAGTGGGGATGAACTCTCCAAACTGTAGCTGAGGAAAATTGTTCAATTAGCACTACATGACAACAAATATTCAGAAAGGGAAGAAGGAAATTGTCTTAATTAGCCCTACCCCCCTCAGGTGCTGTGCCCATTAGCAGTTGCACATCCTGCTGGCTTGATAGACATGCCCATGGCAGCTAATCTGACCCAATTTGAAGCAAACAACAATACAAACAACACTGGCAGTCCTGATTTTTACATCATTAAAACACTGAGACTTATTATGCGTAAACGTTATTGTAAATAGAACATATGAAATTCTAAATGATCTAACATCATATCACATATTGGCACCTCGCAATAGAAGATGGCCATGATTTATGGTTAACATGGATGTCTGATAATGTTATCTGCAGAATTTCTGCCTTCAAATTAGAGGGGAAATGCAAACCAATTTGACCATCTTTAGTGACAGATGCACTCAAGGATCTAGAATAAAACTTAAAACCACCAACAGATACAAACTTTCTTTATTCTCGTGATTGTCATCACAGTGAAAGTGGACCTGCCATGGTCTTCCTCTTATGTAGCTTTCTCAAGGTTATTATACTGAGCTAACAGAGGACCAATTACTATATCCGAGAATAATGGTGATGCAGATATTTGCACTTTTCTGTCTTTAATTAGAGGGAAGGAGATGTCCTAGGTAGAAGGGGGAAGAGTCCATTATTAAGGGGACAGTTTTAATGACAATGTGTTGGGTCGGTTCTAAATATTAGCAGCACTCCCTATGCCATCCATAAAGGAGATTGTCCTACGAGATTTAAAAAGTGCAGCCACTGAACTTTTGGCTCAAACTCAGCAATTACCAATGTATGTTGTCAGCACTATCAAAGCAGACTTGTTGTTTGCACATATATTCCATTATGTACAGCCTATAAAATGTGCATGATTTACAGTGCTAAGACTGCAGGGGTTGCTGTATACACCAGAACCACTACATTAAGCTGTAGTGGTCCTGGTGACTGTAGCAACCCCTGCAGTCGATACACTGTAAATGCTGCCTTTCCTGAGAAAAGGCAGTGTTTACAATGTTGCCTAGGAACACTCAGGTGCCTACTAAAAATGCTTCCGACCTCAGTGCTGCACTGTGTGCAGTACTGACATTCACGGTCTACAAGCTCTGCATGGATGCGCTGAATGTTCCACATAGAGATACATTTATTCAATGCATTTCTATGAGTAGATGCTAATTTGAACAGTGCAGATCATCAACATTGATGGGGCAAGCGACAGCAATGGAGAAAAGGTAAGTAAAAGACCTTACATCACCACAGAGAGGTGGGTCGGGGGACTAAAAAGCTATCTTAACACAATTTGTATTCCTAACTCTATTGTGTTCTGTTAAATTTGAAAAAATGCCCTGTTTGCCAGCTCCACTGATGTCAGACTAAACTAAAAGACTTTTGCCTTGCGAGATCTCTATACTACCTGCCTTTCTTTATTGGATGTCTGTATTCAGTTTCTTTAGAAGAGAATGCACAGGTACAGTTTTTAAATAATTGCAGGGCTCTCTTACTATGCCACCTGTACCTTTTTAAAAGTTATGTCTGTTCCCCATTCTTCCATGCAATCTTAACTGTGTGTACAACAATTGAACGGTAGGACAGCACTTGTTCTTGCCTCATCGGTGTTGCAAACAAAGCAGTGAGAAAGCACTTTAGATTCAATGAACACAAACCTTTTAGCTTCTTGAAATGTATATTAGGTACAATTGTAAATACTGCAAAACTGGAATAAGAAAAAGCAGACAAAAACCATATTTATACAGCCTGTTGAACAATGCTTAAAGGACCACTATAGGCACCCAGACCACTTCAGCTCAATGAAGTGGTCTGGGTGCCAGTTCCCCCTAGTTTTAACCCTGCAGCTGAAAACGTAGCAGTTTCAGAGAAATTGATATGTTTACACTGCAGAGTTAATCCAGCCTCTAGTGGCTGTCTCCCTGAAAGCCACTAGAGGCCGCTCCTGTGATTTACACGGAGTATTTGACGCTGTACGTCCTCACAGAGTCCAGTGTCAAAAAAGATCAAAATAGGAAAGCATTGAGTAATGCTTTCCTATGGACGGGTTTGAATGCGTGCCTCTGGCCACGCATTCGGCTTTACTCGGAAGCTGACGTTGATGAAGGAGGAGAGGTCACCAGTGCCAAGGGAGCCAGGCGCTGGATAAAGGTAAGCAAATAAATGGTTAATTAACCACTTATTCGCTGCGGAACGGGGCCTTAGTCACCATTTAGTCACCTAAGGCCCCGTTCCGCTGCGAATAAATGGCTAATATATATATATATATATATATATATATATATATATATATATATATATATATATGTATTCCTAACGCTATAGTGTTCCTTTAATTCCTCTCGTTTAGTCTTTACATTGTTGCTGATGCAAAATAATGAGATTTCTAATTATTCTATAACCAGAGACAAATATAACTGTAGTAAATCAACATAATTTCATAAGCCAATTTGCATTAGACAGAGAATTGTTATCCAACTACAAAATAAGTGAAGCTCTCTTGTTGTACATCCCAGCCCCTACCATGTACAGGCAACTACTAAACATGTAAAATAAAATGGATCTGATCTCTACAAATCTATTTTATCGCAATTTGTGAAGTTGTGATAATCAAGTGAAAATATTTCCTTTTTTTGGCACTTATTAACATGTTAAAATACATAAAACGTGTGTGCGCTCCAAATATACTCAAACTCATGTAATAAGAAATAAATATAGCTTTATAACAAAAGTAAAACACAGAAAATGGGCAATATTCACTGAAGCACATACCAAGAGGCTATCTAAAAAATGAGGCCTCTCCACTAAATAGTCCGGACAAGTTATTTTTACATTTTTTATCCTTAAACCAACATGAACAAAAAAAACGAATAACATATACATCATAATACAATAACACAGACTAACAGCCTCTGGATAAAACATATTCCCATGGTTTTGCAGTGAATAAATACGTAAAAAAGGGAGAGTGGAAAAAAATGAAATAAGTTACCCCAGAGTACCTAACTATGAGGGACCGCTCCGTGGCTGCAAAGATGCTTTACAGAATTTCCAGAGGATGCAGGAAATCCAAAATACTTAGGGGACCCTCACAGTCGCACCAGCCGGCTTTTAGAAGCCAGATGGGCCAAAGGTACCTACAGTCAGCACGCTCCAAGATACCAACCTCCCCACTACTTAGCTCTGGCAAACGAGCAATGAATGGGCAGCTTGATAGGGAGAAGGAATACCTACTTCAGTGGTCTCAATGCCACAACTGGTACCATGAAAAAAATGGGCACGGCTACCTTAAAGTGACAGCCCTTAAAGTCCTAGTCCCAACGTTTACGCGTTTGGTAGACTTATGAACATGTTTTCACTCAGCAACTAAATTTAATGTTAACTAGCAAATTGCGGACAATTTAAATTAAGCTATCTTGGAAGTTGTGTTGTTTCGGTACTTCATGCACAATTTAATCATTAAATCTAATTTTCTACAACTAATCTTTAATTTGTGCAATTTCTGCCATCACTTGGAAAAAAAATCCAGTTACTTAACAGTAACCATATACTGCATGATATAATGAGTCCACTATTCTTTTTAAATGATTACTGTTAGACTCTTAAGCTACAAAAACTCTCATTTTCATAAATGGATTGAAGAACCACAACTACAAAGTTTTCTTCATGATATTGTCAGTGCTCTACATATTTTCCCTTTACAAACTCCTTAAGATTTTTAAGGATTATTGTAATTTTAGTGATTCCAACATTTTCTTTGGAAATTAAACTGCCAACATTGCTCTATCCATATTTTTTTCCTCTGACATTTAGGAGTTAATTAATTGTGTTTATCTAGCCCTAGTCAAACATTCTTGCCCGTGACTTGCACAACTTTCCTAAACACATTCTACAAAGAGAGATCTAATGTTTAAACTTTCTTTTTTGAACATTCTCTTTCATTTAGAATTATCTCCTGTGCTTTTAGTAGCCTTCTAGACTCTGCAGTAGCCTACTGTGAGTGATTAAAGTTCAATTTGCAGTATAGAAGATAACTTTTAAAGGAAGTTAACATCTGATTGAAAATAAAACCATTTTTTTCATGCAGGATGTGTCAGTCACAGCCGGGGAAGGTGTGGCTAGGTCTGCATGGAGAAAAAAAAAAATATCTCCTAAATGGCAGAGAATTAAACAGTGAGACTGCAGGGGGATGATCTATGCACTAAAACTGCTTCATTAAGCTGAAATTGTTTTCATACATGTAGTATCCCTTTAAACCCTTAGTGCTTGAGAGAAAAGACTACAGAACAAGAAAACAAAAACAACAACAAATAGGGAAATAAATATAGCTTGGCAGCAATATTCTAGGGAATACGATTTTGCTGACTATTTATGAATTGAGAGTTAGAATACAGTCTTTTAATTTGACTGCTATCGGAACTATCGGAACTCAAGTTAACGTGGAGCAGCATGAAAGGTAAAACATCTTGGCAGCTACTTTGCCCATCGATTGAAGTCAACATTCAGAGTTTGTGTAGAAATGACTATACTTTTGGAAGAGAGGTTTGTCAATGACCATAAAGGGAAATCAGACACTTTTTGTTTTTTTTATTAACATGTAGGCATATCACTTTTATTCCATCATTGAAAATAATGGCGTCAAAATCACCATCATAGACAGGGGCAGAGATCCCAGTGGCAAAAGGGAAGTTGAGCTTTATGAATTTCACACTAAAATGTGCTTACTTACAAAAGGTAAATGCTTATTGTTGATTGATGTTTGTATGCCAATGGGTACATCTTTTTGTTAAATCTTTTTCAAACGGTTTAACAAAACTAAAGTTTTCACCTTCCTCATTATGCACCAAAAACTCTGAACAAGTAATTGAGATTTGGCCATGATGACATCCATCAACCCTTTAAGTGCCACCAAAATTACTGTATTTCCCTGTGAAATTCAGCCCGTCCAATTAATGAACACCACGCAATATGCTGATTGAAAATGAAACACCACGCGAATGAGGGACTGATGAAGATGAAGCTGGGGGTGATGAAACTGAGGGGGGGGGGGGAGAGGAGAGGTGGAGCTGGGATAGAGAGAAGTGGAGCTATGGGAAAGTGGAAATGGAGCTGGGGAGAGGGAGATGGGGCTTCTGTGAGCAGGGAAATTGAGCTGGGAGGGAGAGGGAGATGGAGCAAGGGAGATGGAGCTGGGGAAGAAATAGATGGTGGTGCTAGATGGAGAAAGGGAGGTGGAACTGGGTGGCAAGAGGAGTGGAGCTGGGTGGAGAGAAGGAGGTGAAGCTAGGTGGAGAGAGAAAGATGAAGCTGGGTGTGAAAGGGAGATGGAACCAGGTGTGAGAGATAGTTGGAGCTGGTTGTGAGGGAGATGTGTGTTACTATTACTACTTATTTTTATGATTTACAGTTGTTTTTGTTATATTACTGTGTAACTATTACTTCTTTTTATGCTTTATTGTTGTTTTTATATTATGCAAAAATAAAAGATATCTTATTTTATCAAGAATCCTGGACTCTCCTGCTCTTTATTCAGTTGCCTTCTGAATATCACTTTCCTTGATGTTTTACATTGCAGGGTTAAGGTGACATGGGCACTCCACCCAGACCAATGGGACAAAGTGGTCTGCATGCCTACAGTGTCCCTTTAAATGATCCAAAGTTGTTGAACTTTGGAAAAACTGAGAGGCAGTCAACAATCCGGGAGGATAGTCCACTATGGCCGGACAGCTTTGGCTGTAATATGTAGAAGCAACATACTTGCATTTTTTCTGTGTTATCTTAACAACTGGGTTTTGAGTGCTGAGAAAGTCCTTTTTTTGTGAACCTCCAAAATTGGTTTGACAAAAATTGGAGGATGCAACATAAACACTCTTTACTCCATAACCACTATAATAAATGGTAGTGGTTATGGTGCTTAGGGTTATGCTTTAATTGATTGGTTCACTTGATATTACAATATTCTTGAAATAATCCTGTAGACATACTGCTGAGTTTTGAAATTGTTTGGATAGGTCACAAATCAAATCGTACTCGTTTTTGAAAAAGTAAAGTAATTACTGTCAGTTTATGAAATATGTTGCCTTCGAATAACCCTTCAAATCTCCCCTCCGCACACATCATTTTGGAAGCAGAAAATTGATAAAATTGTGGACAGGTTTAGCTCAATAATGGATTTCCTCACAGCTTTCATACAACCGTTCTTGTTATTGTCTTTCACAGTTCACATCATTTATTAAGCAATAACATTTTCACATAGAAGGATGACTACCATTCATTAACAACAAAATATAAATTCCTTTTACAATCTTCATTAAAGGGGCAATTAAAGCTGTAAGTAATCACCATTTTTTTTAATCTAAAATGTATTAAAACATACATTTAAAATAAAAACTTTTTCGTGCCTTCAATTTTTATTTAAGTATTTTGGATATTACAAGACATTGACATAACAAAAAAATACAGTACAGTACATGTGTATTCCGAAGACAGTTGGGCATAAAGTTCGCTATAGGAGTTAATTCCAATAGGACCAGACCTTGGCAAATGTATGACGTGTCCCTCATAAAGCTTAGTTATCCTCTCTGAAACCATTGCTCTAGATGGGGCATTTTGGGTATTTCCAGGCCTCCGCTATGCTACATCATAGTTCCTACTTTTGTTGCAAATCTGTGTGCATGTCAATTATAAATTGGTTAATCCTAAACTGTCTAGGTGTTTGCACATTGAGGGGCTCACTATCAGATTTCAAAGCTCTTTATATACAGCATCTGTTATGCTCGGATGTGCATATGTCTCCAGTTAGTAAAGCTATTAAACTAAAACTTTCAGACATGTTTTCTCTGTTGGATTTATATATCTTAATAAATCGTTAAATGAAACAATAGCTGGCCAAAATGCATTGCAATAAAAGGCACAAATAAAACTTCACTCTGCTCTGTTGAGTTGATTGACTAATATTTACAGATTTTATAACAGTTCAGTGCCACGTATGGAGGTCTTCTCACATTTTTTTTTAACTTAGGATGATCTGTAATATTATACCTCATTCTTCTAGAGCAGGGGTAGGCAACACCAAATGTTGTGGACGACATCTCCAATAGTGCTCAGGGAAAATGTAGTACGTAACATATGAAGTGCCAAAGGTTGCCTACCCCTGTTCTAGAGCATCATCTCCCAACCGAATTGTCATGCACTCTAAATATAAAATACCTTAGCTAAAGTTATAGGAATTTTTAAATTCTCTTTCAATGGATTTTGATAAAACTTAGAATACTTGAGGTGTGTGAGAACAGCTGCTCCTCAGCAGACACCACCAGACAAATCAAATTTGAATACAGGTAATTAATTTCAGTAATTACAGAATGTTATCCTTTGAAAGGACTCTGTGACAGATAGCATCTCAGTGACCTGTCTTAATTTGTAAAACCAGGTTTGTCTCTAAAGCAGGGGTAGGCAATCGTTTACCAGTATTGCAGTGCATCTACAAGATCGTGAAGTCCCTTGGCATGCCGGTCTTATTTTTTTTTAAACTGAGATGTGTATGTTGTTGTATTGTGCTTGTGTTGTTATTTATGTGTTCTGCAATTGCTTTGTAACATTGTATTTGGGCTGTTATACTGTATATGTTCAAGAGTAGTTTGTGGTATTGCGTATGATACCTATGAATGTGGGCTGTGTATGGGGGCTACTTGTGAATTGTGTGTCTGGATGACGTCACATTGTGTGTTTGGCGGTGTGTGCATTTGTGGGATTGCATGGGAGAAGCTGCTTGTGGAGTTGTGTGCATGTATTTGGATTGTCAGTAATGTTGTGTTTGTGGGAATTGTGTGTGTGTTTCTGTGTGGGCTGTTTGTATTATTTGTATCAGGAGAAGGACTGTGTATATCAGTGTATATCTAGAAGTGTGTGGATTCACTGAGGTCCCGTTGGGACCAGGATGGCTAGGTACAGGTCAGGGGTGGGAGTTGCAATAGCTGCGGTGGGCTGCTTTACTCCAGTGCAGATTTCCTTTCACAAGTGTTGGGAAGAATGGATCTGAGAACAGTTCCTCTAAGTGCTGCAATTCGTAAATTTAGGATTGTTCCTCACCACCTGCAATCATTGCTCGGGTTGCATTAGTAGCTCTTTGAAGTCCCACTGGGACTCCTGATTGGCCAGAGACTGTTTGGCTTTGGCAGCCTTGAGAAATTTTAGGTGAATTACTAATAATTTATGCAACTAAAATGTAATGTAGAACAAGAACAATGTATATTTTTCACACAGACTGATTTCTTAACTCATTTATTGTAGTTTAAAGACACATTATTGTGAGTATTAGAGCTTTGGTATCAATTTGGACACACCAACAATACTGAGCTAATACAAAAGAGGAACATTACGAGAGAAAAGAGGGACATAGGGACTTTGGGTCAATATTGGGCCAGTCACTCCTAAATAGTGACACTTCCACAGCTTATTACAGCCAGCCTTGAAGCAGATATGATATATTATATACTTTATTTATATCTGCAAGTCTTTTTGACAGCCATTCTCAAACAAATCTTGTTTTCTGCTACTTAATTTCAATGAAAAATGTTTGAGTAAAGATCATGCTCCCACAGTCTCCCTGCTCAATTCTCTGTCACTTAGGAGTTAAAGCGGCACTGTCATGCCGAATTCCGTTTATTTTTTAACCCCCCTCCCGCCTCAACTACATCCAATCGACCCCCTAGTCACCCCCAAATGCCCCTATGCCCCCCACATTACCTATTTTTTATTCTTTATTTTCTGCCCCGATCTATATTCAGGGCGCCGCCACCTTTGTGTGGGTAGGTGAAGTCCCTGTGGGACACGTCATCTACCCACACTAGATAGCCCTGAGATTCCCGCACATGCCCAGTGAAACATCTGGACATGCGAACGGGAATTTCATCTATTCATTCATTCATTCATTCATCAGACAGACGAATGAATGAATAGAAAAAAAATCAGACGAACAAACTAACACTGTGTATCAGTGTTCGTTTGTTTGTTCGGTTTATTACAAGGAGGGAGCTACTGGCTTGCAGCTCCCTCCTTGTAATATGTAACTATAGAAGCGGCAGGGAGCAGTGCTCCCCACCACTTCATAAGCCCCCCAGGTCCCCCCCTCACTCTATGGGGGTCAATATGACCCCCATAATAGCACAAGGGAGATTAAAATCTCCCCAATGCCCCTACTCGCTATATCGCGAGTAGGGGCATGTCCACTAAACAGTGAGCAGCCTGTGGCTGCTCACTGTAAAAAAAAAAAAGGGGTAATAAGGGGGGGACGGGGGACCTACTGTCCTCCCCCGCCGGCCCCCACCCCTGGACGGCGGGTGGGGGCCATAATGGGAATGAGGGGGGACCTACTGTCCTCCCCTCAGGCCCCCACCCCTGGGCGGCGGGTGGGGGCCATAATAGTAATAAGAGGGGGGACCTACTGTCCTCCACCCCCCGGCCCCCACCCCTGGGCGGTGGGTGGGGGCCATAATAGTAATAGGGGGGGGACCTACTGTCCTCCCCCCCGGCCCCCACCCCTGGGCGGCGGGTGGGGGCCCTAATGGTAAAAGGGGGGGGGGACCTACTGTCCTCCCCCCCGGCCCCCACCCCTGGGCGGCGGGTGGGGGCCATAACGATAATGGGGGGGGGACCTACTGTCCTCCCCCCGGCCCCCACCCCTGGGCGGCGGGTGGGGGCCATAACGATAATGGGGGGGGACCTACTGTCCTCCCCCCGCCCCCACCCCTGGGCGGCGGGTGGGGGCACTAAGTAAATTCCTCCACCCCCATCAAGGTGACTAGGGGTGCCCAAGCCCCTAGTCACCCACCCCCCACCCAAATAAAAATGCCCCTACCTACCCCCCTCACCCTAAAAAATAGTGAGGGGGGAATAAAATTGCTAACCTGTAAAGTAAAATTAAACTTACCATTCAACGTCTTCTTTTTTCTAAAATCTTCATTTTTCAGCCCCAAAAACGGGCAAATAAAAAACCATCATAGCCGTCGAACTAAAAATAAAATAAAAAACCCGAGCGCAAAAAAAAACCAGACGAAAAAGAAAAAACCCGAGCGCAAAAAAAATAATCCATCTTCACCCATGGAGGGCTCCGCGCAGACTGAGCTCCGCAGGGCGGGGCAAGGCTTATAAAGCCTTGCCCCGCCCTGCAATTAGGCTAAGAACACTCTGATTGGTGGGTTTAAGCCAATCAGAGTGCTCTTTGTCATTTTACAAGCGTGGGAAAGTTCTTTGGAATTTTCCCACGCTTGTAAAATGACACAGAGCACTGTGATTGGATGGCTTGAAACCCATCCAATCACAGTGCTCTGTGTCATTTTACAAGCGTGGGAAAATTCCAAAGAACTTTCCCACGCTTGTAAAATGACACAGAGCACTGTGATTGGATGGCTTGAAATCCATCCAATCACAGTGCTCTGTGTCATTTTACAAGCGTGGGAAAATTCCAAAGAACTTTCCCATGCTTGTAAAATGACATAGAGCACTGTGATTGGATGGCTTGAAATCCATCCAATCACAGTGCTCTGTGTCATTTTACAAGCGTGGGGAAATTCCAAAGAACTTTCCCACGCTTGTAAAATGACACAGAGCACTGTGATTGGATGGATTTCAAGCCATCCAATCACAGTGCTCTGTGTCATTTTACAAGCGTGGGAAAATTCCAAAGAACTTTCCCACGCTTGTAAAATGACACAGAGCACTGTGATTGGATGGATTTCAAGCCATCCAATCACAGTGCTCTGTGTCATTTTACAAGCGTGGGAAAATTCCAAAGAACTTTCCCACGCTTGTAAAATGACAAAGAGCACTCTGATTGGCTTAAACCCACCAATCAGAGTGTTCTTAGGCTAATTGCAGGGCGGGGCAAGGCTTTATAAGCCTTGCCCCGCCCTGCGGAGCTCAGTCTGCGCGGAGCCCTCCATGGGTGAAGATGGATTATTTTTTTTGCGCTCGGGTTTTTTCTTTTTCGTCTGGTTTTTTTTTTTGCGCTCGGGTTTTTTATTTTATTTTTAGTTCGACGGCTATGATGGTTTTTTATTTGGCCTTTTTTGGGGCTGAAAAATGAAGATTTTAGAAAAAAGAAGACGTCGAATGGTAAGTTTAATTTTACTTTACAGGTTAGCAATTTTATTCCCCCCCTCACTATTTTTTAGGGTGAGGGGGGTAGGTAGGGGCATTTTTTATTTGGGTGGGGGGTGGGTGACTAGGGGCTTGGGCACCCCTAGTCACCTTGATGGGGGGGGGAATTTACTTAGTGCCCCCACCCGCCGCCCAGGGGTGGGGGCCGGGGGTGGGGGCAGTAGGTCCCCCCCCTTATTACTATGATGGCCCCCACCCGCCGCCCAGGGGTGGGGGCCGGGGGGGAGGACAGTAGGTCCCCCCCCCTCTTATTACCATTATGGTCCCCACCCGCCGGCCAGGGGTGGGGGCCGGGGGGGAGGACAGTAGGTCCCCCCCCTACTACTATTATGGCCCCCACCCGCCGCCCAGGGGTGGGGGCCGGGGGGGGAGGACAGTAGGTCCCCAGCTCTTATTACCATTATGGCCCCCACCCGCCGGCCAGGGGTGGGGGCCGGGGGGGGAGGACAGTAGGTCCCCCCCCCTCTTATTACCATTATGGCCCCCACCCGCCGGCCAGGGGTGGGGGCCGGGGGGAGGACAGTAGGTCCCCCCCTCATTATCTTTATGGCCCCCACCCACCGTTCAGGGGTGGGGGCCGGGGGGGACAATAGGTCTCCCTCCCTTATTTTACTTTACGGCCCCCACCCGTCGTTTAGGGGTGGGGGGCAATATTTTTTTTTTTACAGTGAGCAGCCACAGACTGCTCACTGCTTACTAGACATGCCCCTACTCGCGGTATAGCGAGTAGGGGCATATTATTTACTAATACCAAGTCATTTTTACTTAGTGTTAGTAAATTTGGCTGAAAGACCAATTTAGGTCTTTCAGCCTTTTAGTAGATAGCTCCCTAATACCGTGGGAATTAGGGAGTTATCTACTAAGCGGCTGCAAGATGCAGCCACAGCAATGAATAGGATCGGAGTTTCATTCATTTGAATGAAATTACGATCCGAACAAAGTACCGAATTGCATCCTAACACCAATGGAGAAACAGTGCTCATTCTGTTAGAATGCAATTCGGCAGTTTTGCCGGCGTTCTGTCTAAGTGACAGGACGTTCGGCAATACTGACAGGAAGCATTGTGGGAACTGGGAGGAAAGCTAGGGATCATGGGAAAATTGGTCTGACCAGCGGAAATGAAGCACACTTTGCTCCTCCGCTGGTCAGAGCTGGTCAAGCGGAGGAATCCTCCATAAGGCAAAGAGTCCCTACTTTGTCTTATGATTTTAAAACTAAAGAAGACAGGAAGAAAAGAATAACAGATCCCGAGAGAGGGGGAGAAGAGGAAGAGATTGAGGAAAGGTAAGTTCGGCATGACAGTGCCGCTTTAAATCAGTTTTGTTTCATGCAGCCCCACACATCCCCATGTGATCACAAAGGTTTTACAAAAAAAGCTATATTGTAAAATGTGTGGTGCCTATTAGTGTATCACACTATTGTATTATAGCATTGCATAATCCAGGGAGTTTCTAAATGGGGACAAGGATTTGACAGAGGCTGGATACCCAAGTGAAGTCTTGAAAGGCTTAGTCTAATTTTGGCACCATTTAATTGTTAGTCTGACTCACCTGTAAAACTAAAAGAGAAATAACACATCCATACATAATTTGTGTCGGTGCCATTTTAATGCACCACGTTTAAAGTTAATTATACGGCACAATGTGGTGGTTGTTGCTGTGGGTGAAGGCTTTAAATTCAGTTGGATGAAGGAATAATACAGAGTGGATTGGTGTTAATACAATAGATGTGGGTATTATTTTATATAGGCTCAAGTAATACCTTGAATTCAATCAATTATTTGGAGTCACAATGTAATTTATAGAATGCATTAGGTTTTAGGGTTGGACTTAGGGCATGGTATAGGGCTAGTTATGGGAGAGGCATTATTAAATATATAAGCCAGAAGGAACATAAAATGGACCTTCGGGCTAAATCTCCTGGTCTTCACGCTACCTAGCTACATCCCAAGCATCATACAATAGTACCACTTAAATTTATACAAAATAAAATTCAGAGTGCCCGGTGTGCACGAGTGTAGTGCAGAGCTGCATAGTAATGAGACTCACTGTAACGTGCAATGAGTATTAATCCATCACAGAGCTCCACAGCAATATTACTCAGAGTAATTCTCACAGTTAAAAGTGGCAAAGACTTGGGCGGAGCCAAGCAGCACACCGAGCCAGACGCCATCTTATGGAGCTCCGAGCACGCCACCGAAATAAACACATTTAACTCCAGAACCGGGAGTGCTACCGACACAAAACTACCATAATCGGCAAGGGGAAGCAGTCCCGAACAGGCAGATGCCATTCATTTTCCACACAAGTGTAAAAAATCGACGGCGGGGAAGCCGGGCCTACAGTGCGGGATTCCCATGGGATCCAAGTGAGGCATATTGGGGCTTTCTGAACACAGGAAGTAACTGACTCACAGTTGACAGCCCTCTAACCCCTACAGGGCCAGACATGGTGAGCAAAAAACTCTCTCAACCCACCCCGAAAGACGAGCAAGATATCGGCCAGATGCTGACATCCCCAGCACGAACTAGGGGAATGGCCGCCACACAGCCTGAAACTACCCCACCGCCATCCACGGCGGGAATAGTAATAGCCGAAGCCTCAGCCATAGCAAATGGAATGGCTCCATCCACAAAGCAAGACATACATAACTTACTCATGCACTTCCAGAACATGTTCACGGCCGAACTAAATCTGGTCAGGACAGAAGTGCAAGCAGTGACAGCCTGTCTGCGAAAGCTGCCAACAATTCGCCTTCGAATTACATATTATTGGTGTGTGTGTATGTATATATATATATATATATATATGTGTAATATGTGTAATATGGTGGGGATGGGGGACTGTGAGGTGGATGGGGGACTGTGAGGTGGGAAGGGGGGCTGTATAGTGGGTAGGGGGGCTGTATAGTGGGTAGGGGGGCTGTGAGGTGGTTAGGGGGGCTGTGAGGTGGGTAGGGGGGCTGTATAGTGGGTAGGGGGCTGTATAGTGGGTAGGGGGACTGTATAGTGGGTAGAGGGACTGTGAGGTAGGTAGGGGGGCTGTGAGGTGGGAAGGGGGGCAGTATAGTGGGTAGGGGGCAGTATAGTGGGTAGGGGGGCTGTGAGGTGGGTAGGGGGGCTGTGAGGTGGGTAGGGGCTGTGGTAAGGGTAAGGGGCTGTATGGTGGGTAGGGGGCTGTATGGTGGGTAGGGGGCTGTGAAGTGGGTGGGGGCTGTATAGTGGTTAGGTGGGCTGTATAGTGGGTAGGGGGCTGTGGTATGGGTAGGGGGGCTGTGGTATGGGTAGGGGGGCTGTGGTATGGGTAGGAGCTGTATAGTGGGTAGGGGGGCTGTGGTATGGGTAGGGGGCTGTGGTATGGGTAGGGGGGCTGTGGTATGGGTAGGGGGGCTGTGGTATGGGCAGGGGGCTGTGGTATGGGTAGGGGGGCTGTGGTATGGGTAGGGGGGCTGTGGTATGGGCAGGGGGCCTGTGGTATGGGTAGGGGGCTGTGGTATGGGTAGGGGGCTATATAGTGGGTAGGGGGCAGTATAGTGGGTAGGGGGGCTGTGAGGTGGGTAGGGGGGCTGTGAGGTGGGTAGGGGCTGTGGTAAGGGTAAGGGGCTGTATGGTGGGTAGGGGGCTGTATGGTGGGTAGGGGGCTGTGAAGTGGGTGGGGGCTGTATAGTGGTTAGGTGGGCTGTATAGTGGGTAGGGGGCTGTGGTATGGGTAGGGGGGCTGTGGTATGGGTAGGGGGGCTGTGGTATGGGTAGGAGCTGTATAGTGGGTAGGGGGGCTGTGGTATGGGTAGGGGGCTGTGGTATGGGTAGGAGCTGTATAGTGGGTAGGGGGGCTGTGGTATGGGTAGGGGGCTGTGGTATGGGTAGGGGGGCTGTGGTATGGGTAGGGGGGCTGTGGTATGGGCAGGGGGCCTGTGGTATGGGTAGGGGGCTGTGGTATGGGTAGGGGGCTGTGGTATGGGTAGGGGGCTATATAGTGGGTAGGGGGGCTATATAGTGGGTAGGGGGCTGTGAGGTGGGAAAGAGGGCAGTATAGTGGGTAGGGGGGCTGTGAGGTGGTTAGGGGGCAGTATAGTGGGTAGGGGGGCAGTATAGTGGGTAGGGGGGCTGTGATGTGGGTAGGGGGGCTGTATGGTGGGTAGGGGGCTGTATGGTGGGTAGGGGGCTGTGAAGTGGGTGGGGGCTGTATAGTGGTTAGGTGGGCTGTATAGTGGGTAGGGGGCTGTGGTATGGGTAGGGGGGCTGTGGTATGGGTAGGGGGGCTGTGGTATGGGTAGGAGCTGTATAGTGGGTAGGGGGGCTGTGGTATGGGTAGGGGGCTGTGGTATGGGTAGGGGGGCTGTGGTATGGGTAGGGGGGCTGTGGTATGGGCAGGGGGCCTGTGGTATGGGTAGGGGGCTGTGGTATGGGTAGGGGGCTATATAGTGGGTAGGGGGGCTATATAGTGGGTAGGGGGCTGTGAGGTGGGAAAGAGGGCAGTATAGTGGGTAGGGGGGCTGTGAGGTGGGTAGGGGGGCTGTGAGGTGGGTAGGGGGCTGTATAGTGGGTAGAGGGCTGTGAGGTGGGTGGGGGGCTGTATAGTGGTTAGGTGGGCTGTATAGTGGGTAGTGGGCTGTGGTATGGGTAGGGGGCTGTGGTATGGGTACGGGGCCTGTGGTATGGGTAAGGGGCCTGTGGTATGGGTAGGGGGTCTGTGGTATGGGTAGGGGGGCTGTGGTATGGGTAGGGGGGCTGTGGTATGGTAGGGGGGCTGTATAGTGGGTAGGGGGCTGTGGTATGGGCAGGGGGGCTGTGGTATGGGCAGGGGGCCTGTGGTATGGGTAAGGAGCCTGTGGTATGGGTAGGGGGCCTGTGGTATGGGTAGGGGGGCTGTGGTATGGGTAGGGGGGCTGTGGTATGGGTAGGGGGGCTGTATAGTGGGTAGGGGGGCTGTGGTATGGGTAGGGGGCTGTATAGTGGGTAGGGGGGCTGTGGTATGGGTAGGGGGGCTGTGGTATGGGTAGGGGGGCTGTGGTATGGGCAGGGGGCCTGTGGTATGGGTAGGGGGGCTGTGGTATGGGTAGGGGGCTGTATAGTGGGTAGGGGGGCTGTGGTATGGGTAGGGGTCTGTATAGTAGGTAGGGGGCTGTGGTATGGGTAGGGGGCTGTGTTATGGGTAGGGGGCTGTGGTATGGGTAGGGGGCTGTGAGGTGGGTAGGGGTCTGTGAGGTGGGTAGGGGGGCAGTATAGTGAGTAGGGGGCTGTATAGTATGTGGGGGGCTGTATAGTGGGTAAGGGGGCTGTGATGTGGGTGGGGGGGGCTGAATGGTGGGTTTGGGGCTATAAAACGGAAAATACCTTTAGTTTCCTGTTGGACCGGCATTCCAGCACCGTGCGTGGGGGCGGAGCTTGGCGGGAGGCGGAGCTTCTGTTTGGGGGCGGGGCATGCGGCCGAAATGATTGGAGACTGTGCAGGGAGACTGACAGGTCTCCCTGCAGCTGCTGGCAGCCACACCAGCCCCCAGCTCCTCCCTCCCCTCGGACTGACAGGCTGGCACAGTCCGAGGGGAGGATTTATTATAATAATCATTAGGGCTGTCAGCCCGGCCCCAGCTTAATGCGGCCCACTGGGAAATTTCCCGGTATCCCGGTGGGCCAGTCTGGCCCTGAAAGCACTTGAGCTTGCTGAAAAGCTTTATGTGGGAATAGCGTGTCCTACTTTTTTAATTTAGCAAAATGTGCAGATTTCAATAGAAATTGACACTGGTACAAATTAACCTGGTTACATCGACCTCACTTTCAAGCAGGCACCCAGTCGTGTTAATTCCTGGTTTGGTTAGCTTACTTGAGCTTAACTCAAGAAGCATCAATTGCCTTGTAAAGACTTGTCATTGAACTGCACAGGGAAGTCTGTGATTGGCCAGCCACAGTCAAATCTGTGAGGGGTTCGAAGGGGAGGGTTTGTAAAGGCTGCAGACAAGTGAACTGCAGCTTTTACAAACTGCATTTTTAGATACATCCTCAATAATAAAGGGTATAATTAAATGCATGCAAGTTTTCATTGGGGGTATATCAACTAAACAGTGCTTTTTATTTTGTATTTGTAGAGTGGAGTATCCCTTTAAAAAGAGGCATGAGTACATGTTAGAGACTAAAAGTTATTTCAGTCAAATTCTATATACTAGACAATTGTTGAGGGAGCGTATAATAAACTGCTAGAGTTTAGGAAACATATCTGCTATAGATATAAAGAAAACTCATGCTGGTCCAATATTTTTTGTGTTCTTGGATCCTTTGACACACCAAAATCTAGTCTGAGAAAGGCGTAACTCAGCTAGAAGGGTTAACTGTAAAAGAGGCTATGGGAATAGGATCAGGAAACTTCACGCCTGCTTTCACATGAGGCTGTCATCTTTTCAACAATGGTTAATCCACACGTGCAGAAATAGCATTCATTATAACCGAGTTGCTGTCACAGCCAATATCTACACAGCTTCAAGTTATTACTGCTCTCCAAATATCTCTGCTTCTGCTGGCTGCACATACTTCATGATTTCAGTCCCCCCTGGCCTGGCAATTCTGTAACGTGTTGGGGGTACACTTGTGAGGATGGGAATTATTTCTTTACTGTGTGCTACAAACCAAATGGAAAAATCTTTTTTTTTTCTAAACTGTTAAAAAAAAAATTTTTAATCAGAAAGCAGGGTATAGAAAAACAAAACCCAACAATTATATTATATATGGTTTATCAAGACAAGAAGGCAAAATGAATGCATGTTCTCTGAAAATCCACTGCATGCCCCAGCAATAGAATAATAAAAACTGAACACTATTGATAAATGTTCTAAATAAGAAACACTGCCTCTATGAATATAAATAGAAAAAAAAAATGCCTAGGTAGCCATATAGAAGGTCCATATCATTCCTGATGATTCCAAGGGAAAGCACATGCCTTCTCTTGCTCTTGGATACAGATACCGATGAGCATAGGATGGGTAGAAGAAGGGGCTGTGCTGCAGTAGGTGGAGGAGGAAAAGGTAGACAAATCAGAAAAGAGCAGGCATAATTAGACAGCTTGAGCCTAAGCAGGGTGGGTTTCAGAGATAGACCAGAGAGGGCCTGGTCCCAGAACAAAGGAGGAAGGACAAGAGGTGGCGGAGGTTCCTACATGACTGTCAAACAGAAAGAGGAGAAGCAAACTGGCATGGACTTGCTGATGTTTATATGGAAAGGGCATCTTGCCTGGAGAACCCTAACCTCAGCCAATCTCTTCCTCACGTTATGAGCTGAAAGCCACCTAAATATATGATTTCAAACATAAGCGGTTGTTGTTTTAATAAAGCTGATGCTGGCCTAGTAAGAGGTGCAAGACACTACTTAATAACATTACAAGGAAGAGAATATAATAGAGAGAGAGATAGAGAGAGAGAATGTGTGTGTATTAGTGAGTGTGTGTAACAGCAGGGTGCATCAAGTCCAGCTTTTCTCACATCTGTTTGTGCTGTTGGTCCAAAAGAAGGCAGCAGACAGGACTCAAGGTGCAGACTTTGCAAAAATGTATCAGAGACAATACAACACATAGTAGAAGTGATGTTAGCATGGACGCTGATAACCGATAGGCACAGCAAAGTTGCTGGGAATTTGCGCCAAAATATCTGCACAGAATATCAGCTGGACCTGCCTAACTCCAGAGAGAAGCTGCCTTAAAAAGTAGTTGAAAATGACAGGGATAAGATCCAGTGACACTTCCAGATACAGACTGACAAGCAAGTACTGGCCAACCAACCAAACCTCATGGTGGAAGACAAGGACTGCGGTGGTGGATGTGGCAATACATATATTTACATATTTAATGTAACAAGGGCTTACAGTGTTATACACTCAACTGCAAATCGTAACCCTGCCTGTCTGCCAGTCTCTGTTGATAATTTCCAAACAAAACAACTTCTTTATTTTAAACAGAATTACAACAATGCACAGTCAACCATTCAGCCATTGCTGTGCTATTCTAAACATTTCAAGAGACTTAAAAGAAAACTATAGTCACCCCGACCACTTCATCTCATCGAAACTGCAATCATTGAGAAACTGCAATGATTACATTGCAGAACGAAGACTGTCTCTAGTGACTGTCTATAGACAGCCACTAGAGGTGATTCCTGGATTCTAAGGAGCTTGACTCCAGTAAATGACACTAGAAATCCTCACACTGTGCATGAGGACATCCAGCGTCCATGAGAAAACCACAGAAAAGCACTGACGCAATGCTTTCCCATGGGGAGGGCCTAATGCGCTTGCTACACATGCGAATTAGGTCCCCCTGTCGAATGATGTCAGAGAAGGCAGAGCGTCGACCCAGTGCCATGAATATTAGCTCTGGAAACGGGTGAATGATTGAAGGAATTTTGAAGGATATATTTATTCTTTATTTTTGTGTGCATATGATTAACAGACAATCTTACAATGCCCCAACAGCATTTACAAGACAATTAACTGGACAAAGCATAATAGTTACAAGGCATTCGAGTATACTGCACAATTTTTCAAAGTAGTGTAGACAGGCTAAGCAGGACTAGATTAACTAGTGAGAAAGAGATCCTAAGCTATGCAAAGTCATAGACATGGTGATAAAGGTATTAAAGTAGGTCGTGAAACATGCTTATGTTACGAAGACGTAGTATCCAAGAACTAAATTAAATGATGTGCGAATAACAGCATTTTATGTAACGTGCCAGTTCTAACGTGTTGAGAGACAGTAAGTCAAAGGGTGTATAACATACAGGCTAAATAAAAATGTCTAAATAATGAGTGGAGTACATGCTTGCTAGCAGATAGTACTTCCAGACATTTATGTTGTAAGAGCATAAGTAGGAATGAACAAAAAGCTAAGTATAACAGTAAGCAAAACTAAATAGGAAAACATGCTATATTGAGCAGACGGGTTGTGATGCCACTGGTGCCTGTTGCCAAACAGAGAAATATAAGAATCCCTGCGTTATGAGCAGGGTTGACTGAGGTTAAGCAAAGTCTCAAGCCCCAAAGAGCTATCCCACACCACACACAAGCCATACCAAACAGTCCGTGACACACCACCTGGCATGATGTCATCGCTTGTCCCCATGCTGTAATGGGAAAGGGGCCATGCGCCATGTGTGCGAGCCAAGGTGAGTCCAGTGGGAAAGGGTTGTGATGCCACTGGTGCCTGTTGCCAAACAGAGAAATATAAGAATCCCTGCATTATGAGCAGGGTTGACTGAGGTCTCAAGCCCCAAAGAGCTATCCCACACAACACACAAGCCATACCAAACAGTCCAGCACACCACCTGGCATAATGTTATCGCTTGTCCCCATGCTGTAATGGGAAAGGGGCCATGTGTGCAAGCCGAGGTGAGTCCAGTGGGAAAGGGTTCTTCACCCCTCCAGGTCTGTAAGGCAGCCATCGCTGCTGGTCTGTGGACTTTCATCCTCTTCTCAGCAGCTATCTTCGCCAGAGGGGTCAGTTGAAGTCGGGCAACCGGGTAGGTGTGTGGGCGGCTGGTCTGTGTTTTCTCCATGCGGGCCGCAAGACCAGGGGGGGTGGGGAGGTTGGAATTACAGTGAAGTAGTAGGTTTTTCTGGCTGCGCAGGAATACGTGTTGTGGTAGATATTCATTCACAAAATTCTTGACAGAGCTTATCGAATTGGGCCTCAAAATGCTCCCCCCAAGTCAGGATAGTGGAGCTTTCCTGTGGTTGCGAAGCCTGCGGTGCGGTGGCCATCTTCGGCACACCATGTGGTTGACTGCCCATCGGGGAATCTCTCTGTAAGCATCCCCAGCGGGGACTGAGATATCCCCCACCTGTCCAGAGGGGGGAGGGGGGGAGACTGCATAGTGGATTAAATTAAGAGCAGGTCCCGCGCCAGGGGAGCGGCCGCCTCCCCCGGGTGCCAGGCAGCGAGAGATGCTAGGCCTCCTAAATGGACAGCTCGAGATCTTGGTGATGCATGTCAGCTCAGTTATCCTCGCGTTCCCCCTCAGTGCTAGTCGGCACCCAGATTGTGTGAAGCTGCTTGGTAAGCCCAGCCCCCGACAATGGTTATTTTAAATAAAATACCTCATCATATGGTATGAATTGCTATGACTAGAAGCAAAATGTTGATTAATTGACATTACTTTCCAATGTGCTTAATTTGCACATAATGATTAAAGTCCATGTCTTATGACATGTATGCTATGTATATTGAATTGTTATTTTGTACCTGTGGATACTATATGTTGCCTTATTTAGTGACATGAATGATTTTTTATTTGTGAATTGTCATTTAATTGACACATCCACTTAACTTACATATAGAATATTTTCTATTTTAAGTATCTGGCTTTTTCATTGTTTTGAAAATTATTATTAATATGATTTAAAGGGTAACTGACACTTCTCAGGGTTTTTAATATTATGTTTGCTTATCTCTGCATTTACCAAATATGCAATGCAATTACATTAAATGTATAAATCCACAACTCTTTATCCAAAAACTAGGCGCCTCCATCATAGCTTCCAATCAATCATTGTTATTAGTTCTGTCCTTTGCACACGGAATATAGAATAGAAACATAGAATGTGACGGCAGATAAGAACCCTGTCCTTATCTTATAGCTAGGATAGCCTTATGCCTATCCCACGCATGCTTAAACTCCTTTACTGTGTTAACATTTACCACTTCAGCTGGAAGGCTATTCCATGCATCCACTACCCTCTCAGTAAAGTAATACTTCCTGATATTATTTTTAAACCTTTTCCCCTCTCATTTAAGAAAATGTCCTCTTGTTGTGGTAGTTTTTCTTCTTTTAAATATAGTCTCATCCTTTACTGTGTTGATTACCTTTATGTATTTAACTGTTTCTATCATATCCCCCCTGTCTCGACTTTCCTCCAAGCTATACACGTTAAGATCCTTTAACCTTTCTTTGTAAGTTTTATCCTGCAATCCATTAACCAGTTTAGTAGCCCTTCTCTGAACTCTCTCTAAAGTATCAATATTCTTCTGGAGATATGGTCTCCAGTACTGCGTACAATATGCCAAGTGAGGTCTCACCAGTGTTCTGTACAATGGTATGAGCACTTCCCTCTTTCTACTGTTAATACCTCTCCCTATACAACCAATCATTCTGCTAGCATTTCCTGCTGCTCTATTACATTGTCTGCCTACCTTTAAGTCATCAGAAATAATCACCCCTAAATCCCTTTCCTCAGATGTTGAGGTTAGGACTTTATCAAATATTCTGTACTCTGCCCTTGGGTTTTTACGTCCAAGATGCATTATCTTGCACTTCTCCACATTAAATGTCAGTTGCCACAACTCTGACCATTTTTCTAGTTTACCTAAATAATTTGCCATTTGGCTTATTCCTCATGGAACATCAACCCTGTTACAGATCTTAGTATCATCAGCAAAAAGACATACCTTACCATCAAAACCTTCTGCAATTTCACTAATAAAAATATTAAAGAGGATGGGTCCAAGTACAGATCCCTGAGGTACCCCACTGGTGACAAGCCCAAGCCTCGAATATACTCCATTGACTACAACCCTCTGTTGCCAGTCACTCAGCCACTGCCTTACCCATTCAACAATATTGGAATCCAAACTTAAATATTGCAGTTCATTGATAAGCCTTCTATGTGCAACAGTGTCAAAGGCCTTTCTGAAATCTAGGTAAGCAATGTCTACTGCACCACCCTGATCTATAATTTTAGTTACCCAATCACAAAAATCAATAAGATTAGTTTGGCATGATCTCCCTGAAGTAAACCCATGTTGTCTCTGATCTTGAAATCCATGTGATTTTCGATGTTCAACAATCCTATCCTTTAACATGGTTTCCATTACTGGCCAATAGTTGCCCGACTCCTCCCTACTACCTTTCTTGTGAATGGGCACAACATTCGCCAACTTCCAATCTTCTGGGACTACTCCTGTTAACAATGATTGGTTAAATAAATATGTTCATGGTTTTGCTAACACACCACTAAGCTCTTTTAATAACTTTGGTTTTATTCTATCATGTCCCATTGACTTATTTGTCTTTACTTTTGACAGTTGTAAACTCACATGTAACAAATGACTTATTTGTCCTTTTTCTTAACTGAGGCCCTTTCCCTTCATTTTCATCTGTTTGTTTTTGTTTTTTGTTTTGGCGTGGTGTGACCCAGTCACTGTTCTTATATATTTTTTTTAATTCATTATTTTTGTTGTGCATATATATATATATATATATATATATATATATATATATATATATATATATATATATATATATATATATATATATATATCACAGGCAGGTAAGAGGTGCCCCAAAAGCAGTCCTCCAACTTTTCCCACGCTCAACATGCGGGGCACAAGATGAACAGGCAGATTTTATAATAATAAGTAGAAACAGACGCTTGTGTAGGTAGCTATATGATTCAATTAGGCTAGATCTATGCGTTGGTTATGCTTTTGATATCTAAACAATGTTGGCTTACAACATACATTGTGTGAATAATCCAAAGCGTTATGATTAGGCATTAAGCATGCTGTGATTAGCAACCGGTTAAAGTTAGTTATATCGCTTTAGTGCTATTAGTGAACAATTCTGGCACACAAAGTCGCGAGAGTAATCTAACGCATTATGTGTAGGCAATAAGCATGCATTGATTTGCAGTAGGATAAAGTTGGTTACTATGCTTTAAATTACTAAACAATGCTGGTACATAAGTTATATCATGAAAACAATCCAAAGCCCTGTGGAGTAGGCAATAAGCATGCATTTGCTAGAAACAGGCTAAAGTCAATTACATCGCTTTGGTGCTAATGTCACCCCGGCCGACCAGGGTCGCCCATGCTGCCTCCGTGGGGAGCAGTCTTCGTGGTGGTCCTGAGACCCCATATTCGGGGGGAGTACCACTGTCCTGTGGCACCTGCTCTGTCTGATCCGTGTAGCATGTATTGAGTGTCTAGTAGAGCAGGCTTCTGAACATAGTCCAGCCATGCTGCGCCATCAGGTTCCCGCTGGTTCCTCTGGGGCTGTAGCTGTGCTTCGTTATGATTGTCCCTCTTGGTTTTCGAGGGGCCGGAATTGGCCATGGAGGGGAGCTTGGTGCACCCACTCACCCCACACTCAGCCTGCAACACCACCCAGGTATAGACAACCACATGTGGATGACACCAAGCTCCCCTCCATGGCCAATTGGTGTGTCTTTGCGTCGATGACAGGCTCAGTCCGTTCAGGCAGTAATAGTCGGTACGTGGATTATTTTTATCCCCCCTGCGCTGCCTTTGTCGTTGCTGGTTCAATTGGCTGCGGGGGTGAGTAATAATGATCCCGCTTTGTGGCTTAACCGGTTCTGGAGGCAGGAGTCGCGTTGTTAGCCGTGGGCTCCGGTGTCGGGTGCTGGTCCTCCCTTCGTCTCTTGCACACATGGCGTCCGCCATTTTGGGTCTAGCAGGGTGACCCCCCAGCTTCAGCTGCGGCTTCCTGGTCAAGGCCGGGATCACCCCCCCCGGTGAGGACCGGGATCACCCCCCCCCCGGTCCATAGGGGGGGGACAGGGCCGGGTCCGTCCAGATTTGTGTCTCAGGTTGGGTGCTGTGTTGCAGGACAGTGGGGCAGCGGCCGTCTGCCCCACTCACTGCCGGAGAAGGCCTCAGATAGATGTACTAAGATTTCTCCTCCAGGGGACTGTAGCTCATGAGCCAGCCTCTCCTTGGATCCAGCAGTCCCCCTATTGTAGATACCGGTGCTGTCAGTATGCTTTTCGTCTTAAAGACATGTTTTTTGGTCGTTTTTAATATGGAGTTGCAGGAGCTCTGCTTGCCTGCGACCGTCCAGCTCGGCGGTCCGGCCCCGCCCCCCACTGTTCTTATATTAAACCACACTGACTGATGATCACTGGATCCTAAACTTTCACCGACAGTAATATCTGATACCAAATCTCCATTTGTTAACACTAAATCTAGTATGGCCTCTTTACGAGTTGGCTCCTCAATGACTTGTTTTAGAGACAATCCCAGTAGGGAGTTTAGAATATGTGTGCTCCTGGCACAAGCAGTTATTTTGGTTTTCCAGTAAACATCATGAATATTAAAGTCACCCATGATTATAACTTTCCCCTTCATTGCCATTTTAACTACTTTGTCAACTAGTAGATTATCTAACTCTTCTATTTGTCCTGGGGGCCTATAAATCACACCTACATGAGTTACTATGTGATTACCAAATTCTAATGTAACCCAAACAGACTCTAAGTTTGCCTCACTAACTTTTATTAGGCTAGATTTTATGGTATCCTTTACATACAGGGCCATTCCTCCCACTTTCTTGCCTTCCCTGTCTTTTCTATACAAAGAGTACCCTGATATGTCCCAGTCATTTTTCTCTAACAGCGACTAAATCTACATTATCAGTTCCCAGGCCATTATTGCCACAAGGAAAACAATAACTATCCCTTACTGAGATGGTGAGTGATATACTAAAGTGCCTGAATAAAAGCAGCTCAACACAAAAAGTGGAATACCTTAATCCACAATAAAGTGCAAAATACAAGAAAAATAAAGGTATAAACAATATACCAGCGAGTGGAGCGCTATAATGAATATAGATATAAATAATGAGGGGGTATACTCACCCCTCCAACATAGTGATACAATGTGTCCAAATGTACATACAAAGTAAAACAAAAAAAAAAAGAGAATATAGTGCAGATGGTTTACAAAAATAAAAAATGAATATTAGTAGCAATTGGTTGAAACCACTCACGTGGGTTGGAGCCTATAAGTTATTGGCTCCGTAAGTGACTCCTTTTTGTCTTGAGGCAGCAACACAACCCTTTATCCCAAACGATGTTCTCCCGAAGATATGGAACAAGCAGAGAGAAAAAACCTCATAGGTGGTATTGTACAGATAGTGTATACATTATAGTGAGATAGTAATGATTATGCTCACCTTAGACAGAGCCCTTAATTCCTGGCTCTGAGGTTTGTTGGCAATATGCTAATTTATTGGGATAGCATTCCCCACATAGTGTTCCTGGAGGCTGGAAAGGACTATATGGACTAATATAAAAAAATAACGATTTATTGTAGAGATAAAAAATAATAATAAAAACAATATTTAGACTTCTCAAAAGCATATAAGCAAAATGATAGAAAGTCCAAGTATAAAAGTCCAAACTCCAGCTTAAAATCGTTATTTTTAAATTGTTACAAGGTATGACTTAGCCAACAAAGTGGCCTGGCTCCACTCACAAGCTGCCCACTCTACATATGCACAGTGTGTATTATACTTTGAGATATATAGTGTTAATGCAGAAAGCAGAATATAGTTACCTATGGAATCACCCATTATTATCACTCTTTATTCTCTTCCAGAGCATCTGTCTGACAATAAATCACTCTGCTTCCTCACTTTATTTCTTTGTTCCTTAACTTCCTCTCTCTCTGCCTTCAATTAACCCAATATGTCTCAAATTATATTTATTTTGTCATTGTATACATATGTATATGTATTGTCCTAGGATGCTATATTGTTTACGGGACAACAATGTCCACTAATCCAGCGATGTTATTGAAAAAAAGCAACAACAGTGTAAAGTTCTACAGTCCTCATCTAAAATTATTTTCTTTCCAATAATTATCACCAAACACGTAATTGTGTTGCGGAGTATGCTGCAATTGCATAAATACACGGAGCATTTGATTAATACATATATTGCAGTGTACAGTTTACACCCCATCCCTCCCTCCCATATCGTTAGGCAAGGTGCTTGCTCTGTACGGTGGAAATTCTGAATAAACCGGAGAGAGATTTCACAATCCAAAAACCACTTTGATTACACACAGCTGAAACCACTAGACTAACCTTTCATACAAATTGTTTCATTTCATGAACTGTTTTACAGCCGCAGCACTAAAGAGGATTATATATGTAACAGAGATGAATCACTTTTCCCCTATAAATCTTGTTAATGAGGTTGTTTTTTTTTACACTATGAATTTCTAATAATTTGTTTATACTTTACATTAATACTAAAGTGCACACTCAGGTGCCCACAACAGACAAAAGAACATTTTCTTCAAGTACTCTGTTTATACAGATCAGCCACAACATTAAAACCCCTGACAGATGAAGAGAATAACACGGTTTATATTGCTACAATGGCACCTGTTAAGTGGTGGGATATATTAGGCAGCAGGTCAACAGTCAGTTCTTGAATTGCATGTGTTGGGAGCAAAGATATCTGAATGATGTTGATAAGGGCCAAATAGTGATGGATAGACCACTTTGTCAGAGAATCTCCAAAACGGCAAGTCTTGTGCGGTGTTCCCAGTATCCAGTTTTTAGTAACTACTAAAAGTGGTACAAGGTAGTTCAACCAGTGTCAGGGTCATGCGTGCAGAAGACTCATTGATGCATGTGGGGAGCGAAGGCTATCCTGTTTGGTCCGATCACACAGAAGAGCTACTATAGCTCAAATTGCTAAAAAAAACAATGCAGGCCAAGACAAAACGGTGTAAGAACACACAGTCGGCTGCATATGAGGCTGCTGAGCCACTGATCGGTCAGAGCTCCCATTATGACCCCATGACCAGCACCAAAAGTGCCTTCAGTGTGGAAGTGAACAGCAGATCTGAAGGTTGTCAAGAAGGTTGTCTGGTCTGTTGAATCATGTTTTTTCTAGATTAGGTGGATGGCTGGGTGTGTGTGCAACATTTCCCTGGGGAAGAGATGGCAGCACTATGGGAAGAAGGCTGGCCAATGGATGCAGTGCTATGCTCTGGGCAATGTTCTGCTGGAAAACTATAGGTCCTGGTATTCATGTGGCTGTTACTTTGACACATACTACGTACCTAGAGATTGTTGAAGACCATGTACTTCCCTTCATGGCAATAGTGTTCCCAGATAGCCATGTCCTTCTCAGCACCTTCCCACACTGCAAATATTGTTCAGGAATGGCATGAGGAACATGGCAAAGAGTTCAAGGTGTTGCCTTGGCCTCCAAATTCCCCACATCTCAATTTGATGCTGGTATAACGATATCCGATCTATTTTGCAACTTGCAAGAGTTAAACAACCCCTGCTAATATCTTGGTTCAGGATACCACGGGACATCATAGGTCTTGTGGAGTCTATGTCTTGACGCATTGGAGCTGTTTTGGCAGCATGAAGGGGACACAATATTGGTTTTAATGCTGCGGCTGATTAGTTTAAATTAAAGGGGGGATGCAGACTTTCTACAGACAAGCAGAGTAGTGCAAATCCCATGAAATTCTCCTATTTTTGGTATATTTCCTGCAATAATAATTTTCTTATTCCACATCAGACTCAATTTATTTTATTTATTTCTCTTATAGAATCTTATTTATACAGCATGTCTGTCCTCTGTCCATGAGAGGTGTCTAACATCAGAATTTTTGTTAAGTGAACACAGTGTTTCATAGCTATAAAATTCCAAATAATTTGTGTTTATAGTATCTGTCCAGAGAGGTTGCATGAAGAACTGGCAGATAACTTTGATTTTCTATAAAGTGAAAACCAGTGAGGCGAACATATGGTCACACGGGCTTTATGGACTAGATTTCATTTTGCATTACTTTGCAAGCAAATAAAAGTTACATTGTGCCAGAGGATACTAGTCCACAAAGGAAGTTATCCTCAATTTTTGTTGCAAATAAAAACATAAAAAAAATATTCTCTTGGTAAGGACTAATGATGGTGTATGCAAGAAAAAAATATCTTGATATCTTGTGTTAGTTAGATGTTTTTAAAGTGGTGGTGGCTTTATATATAATATATATGTACAGTTAAGGAAAGAATTCTCTCCTCTTTGCTTCTCCCTCCCGAAACCACACCTTCCCTACCCTACAGGCTTTCTTCCCAGCTACAGAATAGAAGGTGGCTTCGCTTCTCCTCACCTCTTATCCCACCACCTGTCTGCTTGATCCAGTACCTTCCCATCGTATGAGATCTCTCTCCCCTTGTCTTGTACCATCCTTAACACACATCATATACTCTTTCATCTAGTGTTGTCCCTGCTCCCCTTAAGCATGCTAATGTCGAACCCATCCTAAAAAAGCCAT
This sequence comes from Pelobates fuscus, assembly GCF_036172605.1. Classification (NCBI taxonomy): domain Eukaryota; kingdom Metazoa; phylum Chordata; class Amphibia; order Anura; family Pelobatidae; genus Pelobates; species Pelobates fuscus. The sequence goes on from NC_086321.1 coordinate 138,912,039, forward strand.
CCCTAGACCCGTCTTCCCCTTCCAACTCTAGAAAGACTTCCTAAATTCCAGCTCCCTCTTCGTTCCTCTTCAATCTGGCTTTCGCCCCCTCCACTCTACTGAGACTGCTCTTATTAAAGTTACACATGACCTAATCACAACTAAATCCAAAGGCCACTACTCCATACTAATTAGTCTTGACCTCTTTGCTGCCTTTAACACTGTTGATCATGTCCTCCTTCTCCAAACTCTTAAATCCCTCAGTCTCTGTGACACTGTCCTCTCACGGTTCTCCTCCTATCCCTCCCAACGTTCGTTCAGTATCTCCTGTTGCAAAGACACCTCCTCCTCTTGCCCTGTCTCGGTTGAAGTCCCCCAATGATCTGTTCTTGGTCCCCTTCTGTTCTCTCTTTATACAGCCTCTCTTGGAAATCCCATTAACCCCTTTGGATTCCACTACCATCTGTATGCCAACGACACCCAGATATATCTCTCCTCCATGATCTTTCCCCCGCAATCCTGCAACGTGTCACTGCTTGCCTTTCTTAAATCTCTGATTGGATGTCCTCACGCTTTCTGAAACTCAATCTCTCTAAAACTGAGCTTCTTATTTCCCCCCTCATAATGCCGATCCTCCTCCTTCACTTTCCCTGCAAGTTTATGGTACTTTCATCAGTCCTCGTTGTCTTGGTGTTATCTCTGATCCTGGCCTCACCTTTGCACCAAATATCCAGTATGTTGCTAAAACCTGTCGATTCCACCTTAAAAATATTGCCTGCATCCACCCCTTTCTCACGCAAGATGCTGCCAAGGAGCTTGTTCATGCTCTAGTAATTTCTTACACGGACTACTGTAATTCTCCCCTAATTGGTCTCCCCAAAAGCCGAACTGCCCTGCTACAATTGATAATGAATGCTGCCGCCAGGCTGGTCTTTCTCACCCGTCGCTCCTCCCATTCCTCGCTCCTCTGTCGATCCTTACACTGGCTTCCTGTATTCCTGTGTCAATTCAAAATACTAACCCTCACCTATAAAGTTCCAACAAACTCTAGCCCCTCTTACATTTCTTCCCTGATTCATAGATATGCTCCTTCTCGGTCTCTCCGCTCTGCCGGTGACCTTCTTCTCTCCACTTTTCGCACCCTTACTGCTAAATTGCATTTGCAGTACTTCTCGTGGGCGGCTTCCTTCTTTTGCAACAGCCTGCCTACCCTAGTCTTCAATTATTTAAGAAGTCCCTCAAAACACATCTGTTCAGAAATGCTTATGGACTCCCAGAGTATACTTATCCAAATCTGTTTCTCGCTCTTCTAAAAGAGTCATACTCCACTCTCACCTCCAGCTCTGCTACTTTTCCATCTTGTTTGATGGCTGTCACAGTAGCTGCCCTGTTGTGTATTTGTACCCCACCTCCTCAAGACTGTAAGCTTGTTTGACCAGGGCCCTCATCTACATATTGTTCCTGTGTCATTGTGTAATTGTCTCATTTATTGTAAATTCCCCCCTTTCATAATATTGTAAAGTGCTGCAAAATTAGTTGGCGCAATATAAATACAAATACTACTACTACTACTAATAATAATGTATTGAAAATAGCATTATATATAACAGGGTCAGGGGTATTTGAATTAAGAACACTCAACTAGAAAAAAAAATAATAATAAATCACTGTTAAGTAGATACACCCCAATGAATGCACACATACATTTTCATGCATCTATTTATTGGGGGTATATCTTAAAACAGTTTCCAAAAGCTGCACTTCTTATGAACGCCAGCCTTTGCAAGCCCTCTCCTTTTTCCATGAAAAAATTCTCATCATTATCCTTTCAGTCTCTTCATTGAGAAATAGCCACTGAGACCCAATCATTGAGAAGCCTCTGAAGGGCTCCCTCCATGCACTCGCGCGGCATACTGAGCGCCTGCCACTTCCGTTAGCTGATGGGAAATCTGCGGCTGCTCAATAATTACCATAAATTAACATATAGCTATCACAATAATCATTTCAAAAGGATGGAAACATAAACCATACTTTTGGATATCACAAAGCACAACTCTTTACTCTTCCAACATCTAATTGATTTAAAATGTGTTTATGTCCATGAAAAGATTGGCAATCTCAGAATGCGATAAATGTCATTCAGCAAAACATTTATGTTGCTTGCAGTCATTAGTGCCATCATTACAGTTACTCATCAGGTAACCATGTATTTGCAGTGATTCATCATGGGAGAAAAGGCATGTCATTCAAATTCAACAAGAGTTACCTGGTCATACTGCAATGCCTTGTGGGACAGGCTGTCATACTGAAGGCTTATGCGACTCTTGTCTTGAACAGCATCTTTTAACTCATCTTCCTAAAAAAAAAAAAAAGAGAGAAATTATATTTAGTGCACATACAGCAAATACTTATTTCCAATATGAAGGATTTAAAGGGACACTATAAGCACGTCACTGTACCTGTAATGGTACCACCAGCCTTTGACTTTTGTCCTGATTTGGATCAAACTATTTTGGAGCAGTTTGACACAATGCAGGACTATTCTGCTAACTAAAACCAAGCCTAATTCCTGTGGGTCAGGAAATGCAGAAATTACCTTGATAAGGTTTGCAAATGATAAGATGTTACTTCTCTGGGAATTTCACCATTTAAGAGTACACTGAAAACCACCTGTAATATTTGTAAACATTCTTTTTTTTTTTCACGTGATGCTCAATATTCTTTTATATTTATATTAAAGTTTTGTGTAAAAGACATCACAACCCAGTTCAGTCCAGGCACAGATTGCAAATTAAATGTAAAAATAGAGACATTGTTTTAATTCTCTTCTCTGTATGTTTTCTCTATGCTGACTGCTATAGACAGAGCTTATAACAATGACAGACAGGGAGCCAAGATGGAGGAGCCTAGAGCAGGCTAAAGTGGTGTTGATTTCTGCATTTATTTTTATTTTTAAAACCTCACAAATACATACCTGTTAAATATAGGGCATGAGGTAACATAATATTTCACCTTTAAAGTAAAGTAATAATTGACATTTTGAGAGAAAAAAAAATAGATTCTCTCTTCATGACAGAAGATGAGTGAAGGTGGTTTTCGAACAGCTTTACTTTTACCTGGGTTCCCCGGGCACCCGCGTTCCGGACCCCTCTTTGCATATAGCTAAAGCAGAATTTCTCCTTTCACATTAGATGTATCTATTTGCAAGGAATTTAGTGGCTGAGGCTTTTAACTGATGCTCTCAGGTAATTAGTTATGGGCAAATGAGGGCAGAATTGGTACCAATAATGCAGAAGTAGTAACTTGTGCTTTAGTGATCTGAAAGGAACGTGGTAGGTGAGTGTCAAACTATTTAAAAATTATATGACTCTTATTCAGGGAATGATTCCAATGGGCTTTTGCCACTATAACTACAGTATGCTATTGGATATGGTGCTTAAAGGCAGAAGAGTATTTTATGCAAAATGCGTTTTCAGTCAAGGTGGAAGGATGACCAGGAGTGGATATTCAGGCCAAAATAAAGGTGGATAAGTCAAACCCTGGATATGATAGATACAATAAATACAAGTCTAAGATAGGTGAAATAAGAATCTACAAAGCAATATCTTTAAGTCCATAAAAGTAAAAAATAAATAAAAAAAATCACAATATGTAGAAATAAGGGAAATCGTATGATGGAATATAAATGTAGAAATCTGGCCTGTGTGTTACTTTACCATATGCCTTAGTGGAAAACTGGTTTTGCATAGTTAATATAAGGTGTTTTCTACATGGTAAATACATGGTGAGCATTGATATTAGAGATATGTAGGAGATCAACCCCTACTCCCACCACCTTCTTAGTCATTTTTAAATCCATTTTTCTTTATAGTATTTTTGTTCCCTTTGTATATACATGCAAATATGTGCACATCCCTTGATTAAAGGTTAAAATAAGGATGTGGTCTCTTTAAACCATAATCTGAAGTGAGCACTTGGGGCTGTGTATAGTCATGGGTATTGGTTATAGGGTTTATCATAATTGTTTGTAATGTGTGACCTTGTGTCTTAAACAGCAAAGTGTTAAAACCCAAAAGGCAGAGATGGAATTGTTAAGATAGCAGTATTCCGCCAAGTGATTAGGCAAATACTCTTAAAATAATTATTGTGGTAGAATGTTGTATTTTCTTTTCCAATTAATATCATTATTCTGTGATTATAAAATGTCAAGAGATAGTGTGTTGTTTGGCTACCCACTTAATTATATTAGTGCTCTCTCCCCAGTGCTGGAGAGTGGACATCTGCCCAAATCCATGTGCATCAGACCTATCAATTTACTACATGGAGGGCAGCAGAATGCTTCATCTGGGATTTTAATGCAATAAATAAATCCTCCAAAATGTACATGAATACAATGTAAATGTGTCCCAGAAGTGGAATAGTCACGTATATATCATATGCTTTACTACTTTGTAGAGAAAACCAAAACAAAACAGAACAATGTCTCTTCAAACTGATATAATAACCACTGACCAGTCCCGTTGCCATGCTATAAACTATCAACTTTTTAAAAAAAAATTACAGTCCTGCCTCTCATTGGCACCATGTTGGTTTCAACACAAATAAAGCCAGGAGTGTTCAATAATTAGACCACGTAGTGAATTCACGGTGAGGATATGCACTACATAACACTCTGGAATTCCAGCAAGCATGGTGGGCCTGGTAGAGGCCTACTTGGTGTCCCATACAAAGATGAATACTTTACTCTCCAACTGTTAGGGCAAATGATTGTTGTGTTGATGTGGCGACTGCTTATCTGACTATAGATACCCTTTTTTTTTTTCTCTTTTTTTTTTTACTTCAAAATATATGTGCAGCTAAGTACACATTTTTTGTTGTTTTCACCAATCTGTAAAAATAGCATGATTCTTAATGCTGCATAATTTATGCAATGCTATTTGCTTTGTTATGAGACAAATCCGATTCATGATCTTTATTGCTACATTACCTTTGTAATGCTACTTTTTCTGTTCAAAAAACTTTATAAACGTCCAGCACTTATTGACACTACATGATAATGTAGAAATACAGACTGACTGTATCATTTCACGGCTTTCAAAAATATGCTAGAGTAATAAATGGCATATATAAAGGGACATTCTAATTCCCAAATCCCTTCATCTTAATGAAGTTAATTCTGGGCACAGAGAGTTCTCCTGCAACCACATATAGTGTTGTTTTTAGAAACAGTACGGTTAACATTTTTCAATTCCCATGCCTACTAGGGGAATTGGACAAAAATAGATGATTGAATCTGACACCCGACATCAGCATGCAAAGTACGCTGACCCTGTATACTGCGTGCATACAATGCTCTATGAGAACCATCTAACTGGACAAAAGTCATCAGGATGAGGATTAGGTCACAGTGAGAAGACTGTCCTGACACTTGAATTAAGGTAGGTTTCACAATTCTTTTTTTAATGATTTAGGAAGAACATCTCCCTCCCCCTCCCCCCTCCCCACAAAGAAAAAACAACAAACCAAAGGGGTCAGTATTCTAAAAGGAAAAAAGTACATACGGACAACGTATTATATTAAAAGAGCACTATAGGAGCCCAGACCACTTCAGCTCATTTAAGTGATCTGGGTGCAATGTCCCTGTCCCCCTTAAGCCTGCAATTGTAAATACTGCAGTTTTTGATAAACTACAATAATTACTTTGCAGGGTTAACTCCACCTCTAGTGGCTGTCTACCAGAAGGACTACCGGGTGGTTAAGCAACATTTGGTCGCCTAACTGATGATGGATGTCCTTACTCTATGCATCCAACTCTGTTTTCCTAGCACTGTAATTCCCTTTAATCCGAGTAAACTGGAAGAATATTGACTGCAGTGAGGCACACTTCCTCAAGCTTACATTGCAGTGAGCGCAGTTGAGATCCTACAACTCCAAAGTTACTTGCCCAAGATCTCTCATAACTCACTTTGAAAACACTTACAGTAGCCTCGAGTGTTTGTTAGTCATGAAAAATCACAAATGATGCCAGTCAACCAACTAACAGAAACGGCAGTGTGTATGGGTTTACGTTATGTACATACCAACACCATAAGGGAATGGGTTTCAAGGTTGAACTTGATGGACTTTGCAATAGGAGAGATAATTACAATGAAAAGATCAGAATTGGGTGAAATAAACTGTAGTCCCTTGGTCTCTGCAATCCCCATTGACCAGTACCAAACAACAGATATTCAGAGGTAGAATTTTGAAATGTAATTACGTATTTTTGCATAATATTAATTTGCATTTCTGTTATGTAGTACTACGTATAAAGTAATATTAAAATCTGACAATTACATCAATAGGTCATCATAAACATCTACAGGTCAAGAAGTTAACGAGAAGGGTAAAGGCTATTTAAGTAATTTATTTAATAACAGAGAGTTTACATTACTTATTGTTGATATATTACAAAGCAAATTTACCAACACATTTTCCATTAACAAAACCATTGCAAATTCATGCTATATGCAATACAAACAACAGGCAAAAAACTGCAGAGGATTTGTTCCATTTTAAAGATAAAGAACAGTGAGGGACAGGCCCGCAGTCCTATGCAAACAACTGCATGGCCACCTGGTGTCTAATAAGTTATTTACACGTACAAACAAAAGAGATGGAAAACATAATGTCCTCCATATGTTAGTTATGACCAATTTTAACACAAATAAACACGATCCAATAGAAAAATGATGAAAGTGACAATAAGAGCTCTCATCATTATAACACTACTAAGCAGTCACTTTATAAGCAGTCACAGGAAAAGTGTAAAAAAAAAAAAAAAAAAAAGAGAAAATTAAAATGTTCCCAACATATGTACAAGCACAGTAACGCTTTCTGGTTTCAGAAATAATGGAACAGTAGGATCTCATCACATCTAGATCGACATTGAAGGAAATCGTCTCTTACCTGGTTATAGATCAGCTGCATCCTTTAGATGGAATGATGGAGAGTCAGGGATGTGTGTGCTTGTGTTGCTTGCAATGTGCTAAAACCCCTGAATTGTCTTTTAGCAGACGCGTAAAAGACTGGATATGAAATTACACAGTACAAGGATGATTTTTGTAGTCTAATGTAATCTGACAATACTGTCTCGGTAACTAAGTTCTACATTGCCTGGAGTAAGGCATCTGTTTGTGTATATCTGGTTTATTTATCTTAGACATAACCGAATGTCTTTCTTCCTGTTACACTTTGAATTAACCTTTCCATATTAATGATAGAAATTCATAACTTTCTCTAACGTCAAGCAGAGCGCTAGCATGGAGAATAAATATTTTAATATTTGCTGTGGGAGACTTTAAATTCAGTTCCGTTATAATCCCTTCTTTGGGATCAAAGCTTCATTAAAATATTCCACTCCTTGGATTTAATTCGCTCTTAATATTTATCTTTGCTAGGAAAAAAAGGACAACTTAATTTCTACTCATGGTTCTTAAAATTGAGGTCAGCATCTGATAATGTTTTAAAGATATTACGTTAATCCACAGAAAAAGTGCTTTTTATATCTATTTCGCATTTCATGCAAATGTTAGCTATACAGTATATGAGATCCAGAACTTGGCAAAATCAATAAGTATCTCTACAATAAAATATCATTAAGTACATGCATTAATCTGAAAACAGTTTACTTAGATACACACACACACACACATCTATATATACATACACACACTATATATATTAATAATTTATATTAATTATATATATATATATATATATATATATATATATATATATATATATATATATATATATATATATATATAGTGGCAGTGTGAGGGAACACTGCTATATTACCCCAGAATGGCACTTTCAGTGTTTCCTTACTAGCGGGGGTTAAAAATCAGGTTGCTCTAGAACACTAATTGGGGAACTACATAAACCCTATGCAGAGGGGAATCAGTCTCTCCTGTGTAGAGCAGAGGCGGAGATAGAAAGACTGTGAGCCTGAGAGTCAGAGAGACTAAGAGACTGCTAAACCAGTATAGCCAGAAAAGCTATTTTGCATTGGCGTGCGCACAGAGTGTGCCTGGGCACACCCTAATCTAAGGTGCCCATGTGTCCCGGATCGCCCGAGACAGACCCGCATTTTGTGGTTCTGTACCGGTATGAGTTGGGCCCCATATTAGTGAAGAGATTTGCTGCCTGCCAACCCTCCCTCCCTGCCCTCCCAGCGCTGCGAGGAACTGAGATCACACGCAATGATGTCACTTCCTCCCAGCGCTCTTTGCATATAGCTGCACGGGAGGAAAGTGAGAGGAGCTCCCAGGACCAGGTAAGTGCATGGAAGGTGGGAGTGGGGTGAAATCTTTATCATGGACTCACTAGTACTACTAGTGATTCCATGATAAAGATTTCACCCCCCCCCGCCCCTCCCCTTCCTCTCAGTGAGTCAGTATTGGGGGTTGGAGATGAAATGGGGGAATAGACATGGGGGGGATGGACATGAAATATGGGGGGATTTGAAATATGTGGGGGGATATTAAATATGGGGAGGAATGGACTCTGAAAGCCACACTGCGCCGCTGTGTCCGGTGTGAAGAGGGGCAAGGAAGTTAGTGCTCACTAACACAGATTTAGACAGATTTGTGAACAATATATGAGAGAAATAGGCTTTTGTGTACATAGAAAAAGTCTTAGATCTTTTGAGTTCAGCTCATGAAAAATGGGGGCAAAACGGAAAGTGTTGCGTGTATAATTTTGTTCAGTGTATGTATATACACATATATACACACACACACACCTCTCCCAACATTGGCAGGCATGAGATTGGGATGGAATGGTGGGCCCTGATGGGCATCACCAGTGTAACGATCATACACCACATGCACGTGTCTAGTTATGTGCTCGTGCTGTGATACAGTTCCTTGGTGTCCCTGGATGCGGAAAACCAGGGAACAAAATTGGGACGGTGGGACAGGTCCCTGATGTTGGGACTGTTTTTCCATACTTTTAGAATAACTAGTCTGCTTGTCCAAACTCTATGAAATCAACGTATATATTTCTGTACTCTTTCCCTCACCTATATATGTGCACACAGATCAATCATTGCTTGACACATTCAATGCTCTTAAAATGTTACAGCCAGTAACTCACCTCTGTGTTTTACAGCTCAAGGCATTGAGCTGTAACAATGCATTCTTCCCTGTTTCCTACAACAATTCTCTCTTAAATAATATAGCAATAGATGTAGCCAAAACATAAATAAAACACAATATATATTATAGAATTTTCAGGTCACTGTCATAATTCTGTGATATTCTCATAACTTTGTGATGAAAGGACAAATTATAAAGGGCTGCAAGATGCTACATTGCACACAATTTTTAATTAATATATCAACTTTTATCGGACTCTACATTATATTCTGCTTATATTCTGACAGCATACCAATCATTGGGCATGCTCACTTTCCACGTGCAGAGATTCCCTTTCCTTGTAGGAATTAACCTGCTACAAATTAATGCAGAGAGTCATTAAAACATTATTTATTTTCTGCCATTTAAAAAAAACTAACAAAACAAACAAATAAAAAAAACTAGTGAAAAGCCACTTCAGCGTTATCCACAATTCAAATATTCACACAGTGCAACTACAATGTTATCAAAATAGTAAACAAAAGGTGTTAGCGCTTAGTTGACATGCCCCACTCAAATAATAAAGCTGGGGTACTACAAATACAGAACAAGAAAAAGGAATGAGCTAGAGAACCACCATACATACAAGTACGAGGTGGCCTTAAAAGAGCCTATAAAAGGGCTCTGTTGACAGATAGGCCAGACTTTTTGTCGGACTCACCAGATGCCAACTCTGGCACGAATAAAATCATCAGGATGATTGGCACATTTGATACCGTGTGGAATGTAATAAAAGAGTCACTCCAGAAATTCTGGCCTATACTTCTTAGGGACTCACATTTGAAAGAAATACTGAACCCATGTGCTACCATCACGGCCAGGAGGGGTAAAAACCTCCGTGACCTGTTGTCCCCAGTCACTTTTCCTGCAAACAGAATTCCCAGACCAACTGGTTGGTACGCCAAATACCAGTAGGTACCTTCCAATGCGGAAGGTGCGTAGCATGCAAATTAATTTTAAGAGACTCCAAAAAAGTTATAGATAGCGAAGAAAAACAATCTTTCCAGATTGCACATTTCTTTAACTGTAATTCAACAGGCCTGGTCTATCTCCTCACGTGTAGTTGTAAGCTGATGTACGTGGGGAAGACATTCAGGCCTTTTAAAGAACGCATTAAAGAACATGCGAGATGCACCAAGAATCGCGTTGAGACGCCCATCTCTAGGCATCTTAAAGAACACCATGATGGTTCATCTAAGAACATACGTTTTTGCGGTCTCGAGCTGGTTAAACGCGAATCCAGACAGGGTGATTTTGACAAAATCCTGCGCCAGAGGGAATGCAGATGGATATTCAGACTCAATACCTTACACCCTAGAGGCCTGAATGAAGGTTTCTCCTTCTCTCCTTTCATTTAAAATTCAAATTTAATATGGATTCACTCCGTATAGCTCTTCTGATTATGGGAATCTGACATATCTGCTTCCTTTCGAATGCGCTCTGGTCCTGTATAATAACAGCCTTGCTGTGCTTTTGGGGTTCACTATTAACATGATGCCATTTCGTACTTATACACTCGGTGGAGGGTAATTTTTATATATATTATTTATTATTCATTATTAGTTCTTAGTTATTATACTTTTTTCTTTTCTTTGTCCATTCACTATTATATATTTTTTTATTATTATTATTTTTGACCTATTTATGTTTGTTTATTTGAGCAGTTTTCCTAAATCAGTGGACCCTTTTCCGTGTATTTTACTTTCTTATGTGAAATTGATCTAATACCTTGCCTGCTATTCAATGTATATTCAGCTTATATCCCTCACTGAACCTTACAAATATTAAAGGACCACTCTAGTGCCAGGAAAGCATACTCGTTTTCCTGGCACTAGAGTGCCCTGAGGGTGCCCCCACCCTCAGGGACCCCCTCCCGCCCGGCTCTGGAAAGGGGAAAGGGGTAAAAACTTACCTTTTTCCAGCGCTGGGCGGAGAGATCTCCTCCTGCTCTCCTCCTCCGATCCTCCTCTTCTCCTCCCCGTCGGCTGAATGCGCACGCGCGGCAAGAGCTGCGCGCGCATTCAGCCGGTCACATAGGAAAGCATTCACAATGCTTTCCTATGGACGCTGGCGTGCTCTCACTGTGAAAATCACAGTGAGAAGCACGCAAGCGCCTCTAGCGGCTGTCAATGAGACAGCCACTAGAGGACATAGGGGGAAGGCTTAACCCATTCATAAACATAGCAGTTTCTCTGAAACTGCTATGTTTATGAAAAAATGGGTTAACCCTAGAAGCTGAAGTGGTCTGGGTGCCTAGAGTGGTCCTTTAAGCATCTCAAGCTTTATCTACTCATATTTTCAGTGAAGCTGAGGAATCTGATTACAGAGTCTGAGTGTCATAGTCTTAGACTGTATAGTTACACTTTTATCTACAAGGGACACTGTTTTTGGCCTATACTGTAGGGAGCCTGGGGGAATATATTAGACAACACTGTAGTTAGTAACATTGCACCACTATTATTCTACCTTTTGGTGCGGTCACGATATAAGCTATGCGACTTTGGCAGCTATATATTTCCTCCACGCCCCCTCTGTGCCCTCCGTTCGAGCATTGTAAATCGCAATAATTATGCTCGTTTGGGGGCTGGCTTAACGATAGGGTTAAGCGAATCACACGCCCGCTACCCACGTGGGCCGGCGTGTTCCTTTACTCCCTCCCCTCTCCTCCTCTCTCCCCCTCCCTCCCGATCCGGATTGGATACTGGACTGATGCGTCAAGAGAGGGCGGGCTGGTGTCTGGGGATTGGTGGACGGGATGGTAGAGGCGGGCCGATCTTTCGTTCTTAACACGGCCAGGTAGGCAGACTCGCTGTAGCTCTTGATAAAGGCGTTCATATACGCCGAAACGCGCGTCGAGCATTACAGAATGCCGATGCATTCTCTTTGATGTATTTTTCTTTATTTTCCTTTTTTCCTATTTATTTATTTATGTGTTTGATGTAACTCTGTTGAGGGTCTTTTTGGGCAGTGTGGGGGTTAAGAGTCAGGGATAGCCTTGAGGCAGCCTCGAAGCAGCAGGTAGTTAATTGGGTCACCCTGTGTATATGGGAGACAGTCAGTTAAATACAGGGCTACCTAGTTTGCAGACAGGACATCGTTTGGAGGTTCTTTTTGGTAACTAATTTTATTTTTCATGTATACTTCCCCATGCTGAGGGGCACCTTCCCTATATTTACCATCTGGATCTTCTGTCCACTCTGCATACATTTACCTGATAGCCTGCACTAGTAAACTCTCCAGGGACACGACCACTACTAAGGCTTACTCTATATTCCTATCTCTATCCAATATACCCCTCTGCCCTTATACCAGATCTCTGGCAGGACCCATTTGCCAAGACCTGATTTCTGGTAATATTTTTTATTTATTTGCTAAGACCAACACTTTATTGGTTATTTATAACTTTTTGTGACCAATTTTTGTCTCCAATATTCTTCAATTGTGTTGGATCTAGCCAGTCTGTACTTTTTGCAAGGGATACTTTTTTCCACCCTGGCCAGGTATAGGGCCAGCTTGAATCTTTTACAATTTATGTATTTTTTGTTCTATTAAAGGTACACATACCCACGTCCTATCCCCCCTGTCTTTGTTAATTTTTATTTGTGGTTTTTGGTTCTGCTTTTATTTATTTGTTCTCCCCTCCCCCTCTCTATGTAAGTACATTTACTGAAGGGGTATATACCACTGAATGAGCAGCCTTCCACCTCGTACTTGTATGTATGGTGGTTCTCTAGCTCATTCCTTTTTCTTGTTCTACATTTATTCCTGGGGTAATGCCCCCTATATACCTCTTAGTAACCTACATTAGAGTTTGAGGTGTTGGGTTTTCCCCTACACCCCATCTCTCTGTCTCTTTATTTTTGTACTACAAATACATATAATATATTTTTTTTTTCAAAGTTTGGATTCCGGGTGTAAAAGAAAGGATATCAATATCTGTATTGTTGTGGACTTTATATTAGAATAGTGATTTAACACTTTGCTATACACAATAACTTTTGCATCAAATCACAGATATTGTATCCACCTTAAAGGAACACTATAGGGTCAGGAACACAAACATGTATTCCTGACCCTATAGTGTTGAACCCACCATCTAGCCCCACTTTCCCCCTACTGCCTCCATAAATACAGTGAAATCTTACCTGCATTTAAGTTTGCAGCTGCTGGCTTTGCCCCTGTCTGCCTCTGAAACTGCCTGCGGTCTGTTGACATCATCAGAAGTGGTGGTCTGAGCCAATCACAGTGCTTCTCCAAAGGATTAGCTGAGATTGTCAAGGAGGCAGATCAGGAGGAGAGCCAGCACAAGTTAAACACCCCTGGTCAATCAGCATATCCTCATATAGATTAATTGAATCAATGCATCAGAGGAAAGTTCAGTGTCTGCATGCAGAGAGGTTGGAGACACTGCAGCACTGCCCCAGGAAGCAACTCTAGTAGCCATCTGAGGAGTGGCCAGTGGAGTTATCACTACGCTGTAATGTAAACAATGTATTTTCTCTGAAAAGACAGTGTTTACTGCAAAAAGCCTGAAGGGAATGATTCTTCTCACCAAAAGACATACAATAAGCTGTAGTTGTTCTAGTGACTATAGTGTCCCTTTAAAATAACAAAAAATAGAAACTTAGTGTAATACTGTTGCTTTATTAAAATCCCCCTCTCCCCTTATAGGAACTCTTACAGGACAAGAACTTGGTGCTCGTCTCCTAGGGCCAAAAGCATGAGATACAGTCATAGGCGTGCGCACGGGGTGTGCCGGGTGTGCCTGTGCACACCCTAATCCCCACGGCACGCCTATGTATTGAGACCGGCAGGGGAGATCTCAGGATCCCCCCTGTCGGCTCATGCAGAGCCGGCGCTATCCAAACGCCGGCTCTGCTCTCAGCCTCCCTCCCCACCGACCCACAGGCAGTGAGGGAGGCAGGAGAGTACCGGCGGAGCTCTTGCCAGCAGCTCCGCCGGGTTCCTCTCGCGAGATCTGAGCGTTGCCGCGGCAACGCTCAGATCTCGCGAGAGTGAACTCTAGCCCCGCAGGCTAGAGTTAACTCACCACTGGACCACCAGGGAAGGATGGCAGAACAAGGATCCCCCCTCCCAGGCATAAGGTAACAAGGGAGGGGGGATATTAACTGATCTGCCCCCACCTCCATTGGCCCACCAGGGAATGTAGCAAGGAACAAGAATCCCCCTCCCCACATAAAGTAAGAAGGGAGGGGGGATATTGAGTAATGTACCCCCACCTCCACCCCCCACAATCACCCACACACATACAGCACCCACACACATAAAGCACCCACACATACACAGCACCAACACACATACAGCACCCACACACATACACAGCACCAACACACATGCACAGCACCTACACACATACACAGCACCCACAGACATACAGCACCCACAGACATACAGCACCCACAGACATACACAGCACCTACACACATACAGCACCCACACATACAGCACCCTCACAAAAACACACAGCACCCTTACACACATTACACAAACAGCACCCTAACACACAGCACACAAACAGTACCCTCACAAACACAAACAGGACCCTAACAAACACACACAGCACACTACCAGTACCCTCACACACAGTACATTAACAGCACCCTCACAAGTGCACACACACACACAAACAGCACCCTCACACACAGTACATTAACAGCACCCTCACAAGCGCGCACACACAAACACCCTCACCCACATAGTACACTACCAGCACCCTCACATCACACTAACAGCACACACACACAGCAGTGTATGTGTGTGTGTGTATATGTATATATACACACATATATATATATATATATATATATACACATGCATACATACATATATATACGCGGCGTATGCTTGTGCTTTAGGGTGCACACCCTAATGCAATAGGCTGCGCACGCCTATGGATACAGTACAGCTAGCAGATTAATCTCAGGGTTCCCACTTCATTGGTTCACCGCTGTGGTCCACTCAGTGCACTTGAGCCAGATGAGGTAGCTTGTCATCTGAAAGACGCTGGCCCCCTTTCTTCCACTGAAATAGTGTCCTAACTCCTGCAGGTAGCAAACGAAAATGCCGCCGGCACCATCAACCATAATTTTTCTTGCACATTTATTAGTGTAATATGTATTATTTTACAGAAAGTTTGGTGGATACACAAAGTAACCTTCCACTAGAAGAGTCTAACGTCAAAACAGTGAGTCAGACATCTAAAAATGCAAGGGTCAAAAATGGTTTATCCATCGTTAAATTCTATGGTCCCATCACCAAACCATCGTAGCTATTGGCAGTCAATGAAAAAAAATATTACAATTAGAAACTTACAGGCCAATATATGAAGAATACTTTACTTTTATCGAACATAAGCATCAGGTAGCTCTCCAGCATTTATTATAATATGACTTTCACAATCCCCGACCAAATGTTAAATGGGAAAAAATATAATTTTAGTTTCGAAACTATTATAGAGCCTAGTTTTTTTTTGCATCTGATCTAGAATGAATATTGTGTAATTTGGTAGGGTTAACAAAAGGTGAAAAGATTTTGTAAAGGCTAAACATGAAAATAACGATTAAATGGTTTACTATATATGTTCTGCGTGGTTTACATTTTACCAAATAATGTAGTAGCTGATTTAACCCCTTAAGGACCAAACTTCTGGAATAAAAGGGAATTATGACGTGTCAGACATGTCATGTGTCCTTAAGGGGTTAAAGGACAATATTCACTTCTATTTTTATATTTTTTTTTCTACAGTTCTTCAGATAAAAACAGTTACGCAAACAAAGGAGGTCCCTACACATGCTTTAATTTTAGCATGTAGAATAATTTACTGGTTGATTTATAAAAGTAGGTCAACTGATGTAGTAGAGGCTTTTTTTTTTTTTGCCTGACTGGGAAAAACTGTGCAAAATGCCCAGAGACACAATATCTGCTCAAATACATGTGACAGCAAGTTTTTCTTTAGCAACATCTGAATTTTAAATAGGCTCTCTACTATCAGATTATACCGTTGCTATTTACACTATGTACAGTATGATTGCAAAGATTTCCTGTAATAAACGGTAGCCATGGGTTCTCCAAAATCACATTAGATTATATACATTATTTTAACATATTTGAAATCACTTCCTAATCAAAGGATGCCAAGCCATGCAAGGAAATTACTTGTCTTATAGCAAATGAGTCACTTATTCCCTTGGCAGCCCACTTAATTTAAGAGAATGAAAAGAAGAAATAAGGAACATTTCTTCCTATTGCTAAATTTATTTATTTTTTTTTCAAATTTGTTTCTTTCATTAAAACGTCACCTAGACCATTAAGTAAAAAGCAACTACTCCCCACATAAAATGTAGTTTATTAAATGAGCACTCCAGGTGACATAAGCACTACAACGTGATGTTGTTGTTACGGTGAAATGAGAGTCCTGGTGTCCTCAAGAATAATTTGAAAGAAGTTTGACAATTTACCTAGGTCTGCCAGGGCGCCCACAGCTGTACTGCTTGCTTGCAGTAGAATATGGAAAACTCCACTGAGCTAATCAGTGCCACTCTCATCCACTGAGTGCCCTCAGTCAACTAATGCACTCCTACATTGGGCTGTGCTTAGCTCAGGGGACACTTGGTTTCTCCTTCAAAGGAAGAGTTTCCTTTAATTGAGCTGTAAATTATAGATAGTTAAAGGAATAGAACATTGTAAACCATAATAGCAAAAAAAAAGGTGATAGGGATAGTTTTTGTAAAGTTTTGAGACAGGAAGTAATGCACTATGTGGGTATCTGAGTCCCTGGCACCTGCCTAGGGCCCTATGATATATTAATTGGGCTTTAAAAAAAAGTGTTCATTTGTAACCATATTCTATTCATGGTGATATGTATATAAAAAGTATAAGTCACGTGTTAAAAGATTAGCTCTTTGTGTTAAAATAGGAAATTGTGTGAATGATGCACGGAATAGAGAAAAACCCCTCCATAATTTTATAATTAACTTGATTTTGCGTCATTACTCAACCATCTGTAAACTCTCTCAGCTTGAAAATGTAGCTCCATTAGCGATCACTTCAGATGACATACAGTATTGGCAGCTCCAATTACGGTCCACCCACACTGCCAATCCCACCCAGTCAATACATGCTATGGCAACATACTTGCAGAACTTCGTGATTTACGTGACCTAGTTTCTAACACTAGTTTATAATGATTTACGTGGTGGGTACTGCTCTGCACATTTACCATAGGATTAATATGAGATGTATATTATCAAAGTGCTATATATAAAGAAGGGTTTACTTTTAGTAAACTTAATTTTTTTTTATTTTTTAAAGCAAACATATTGTTTTACTTACTCAAAACTGAAATAAAAATTGGCCTGGTGTGTACATGGAAGAAAATATATAAACAATAACAAAAAAGATATATAAACTATAATGTATCCACTAAAGCAAATATAAAAATAACTCCACTCATGAAAATAAAGTGGATTAACAAACAGGACCAAATAAATTAACAATGGTGTTATTGTTCCTTACATGAATGAAAGAAAGAAAGCAAGCATTGCGAGCCCAAAGTTCTATATCTTAATAGAAAAACATCCAATTTTTTGTGGGAGTGTGGGAGGTATATATCCTTTGTATCAAGCATTTCCTAAATGCTTTCCAAGCAGGAAATATGTATACAGAGACAGGAAGCGAGAATTCTAAATTAAATATTCTTTCTTAGTCATGGACTATCGTGCCACTTCAGAGAATATTTCCCAGGATTCGCAGCCATTCATCACCAGAGTAAATTGAAACCGGAAACATGGAGCCAAAACAAAGCGGTGTATTGCAAGCATGACCAATTTTGCACTTGAGCTCCTTCTGAGTGACAATTCTTTGCAATTGTTGGGGGAGAGAATTCTCAGAAATGATGTTCATAAGTGGCTGAAAGGGAAGGGCTTGACACAACTGTTGTATTTTAGTTCTACAGAAAAGTAGAATACGCAGTTTTCCATGTTTTAAAGTATACCAAGGAATAAAAATGTCTATTGAAGAAAGATTTGTTAAAGGTACATGTCAGGCTTGGAGCTGTTTCTCATCTTATAGATCAGGGGTGCCCAAAAGGTAGATACCCAGATTTTGTAGAACACCAACTCCAGGGTCGGACTAGCCCACCGGGATACCGGGAAATTTCTTGGTGGGCCGCGGCACCTGGTGCTGGGTGGCGCTCTAATTGTGCCCTCACGTAGAGAGGGACTGAGGGATTCATGCAGCCATTTTTAGTAACATCGTGGCCGCGGGCTGCATGTAGGTGCTGCTGGTCCGGTGGCACACAGAGGGGGGTGGCGGCATATCATGGTGGTGCCACTGGGAAGGGTGGCCGCCTAGCAGGTCCGGCAGCACACTCTCTAATAGTGAAAGCAGCAGCTGTCAGAAAGCACAGGAGGACTGAGGGAGGGAGCAGATCTGACTATCATGCTACTACTCTATAATGTGTCCATGCTGGGAATTGTGGGAACCACGAGAGAGCATGATAGATCTGCTCCCTCACCTCCTCATGTGCTTTCTTAAAGACTGTCAGACAAGCAGGTCAGTGTCAGAGGGTGATGAAGAAATAGACACAGGGGAGGGGGGAGAAAGAGACAGAGGGGGAAGAGAGACACATGGGGAGGGGAGAGAAAGAGACAGTGGAGGCTGGGGGAGAAAGAGACAGAGGGGAGAGACACACAGGGGAGGGGGAGAGAGAGACACGGGGAGGAGAGGGAAAGAGACACACTGGGAGGAGAGGGGAAAAAGAGACAGTAGGGTTTGGGGAAGACAGAGACACACAGAGGAACTGGGGGGGGGGGGGACAAAGACACCCAGAAGGTTTGTTGGGGGAATAAAGAGACATACAGAAGGGAAGGGGGACAAAGTGACACAGAAGGCTTGTGGGGGGCTGATCTAGGCTGGGGGAGAAAGACACAGAGTGTCTGGGAGGAAAGAAAGAGGCGCACAGAGGGACTGGAGTTAGAAAGAGACACACAGAGGGACTGGAGTTAGAAAGAGACACACAGAGGGACTGGAGTTAGAACGAGACACACAGAGGGAATTCGGAAGGGGAGAAAGACAAAGGGGCTGGGGCTAAGACACACACAAAAGGGGCTGGCAGAAAGAGACATATAGAGGGCTGGAGAAGAGTAAAAAGAGACACACAGAGGCTGGGATGAAGTAAAAAATACACAAGAGGAGTTGAAAGAGACACACAAGGTGGGTTGTAAGAGACACAAAGGAGAAACATTGGAGACAAGATACACTAAATGAGGTTAAAAAAAAAAAGAAAATTCAAAAGAGGGTTAAGAGAAACACAAGAGAAAAGGGGGGGAGGTGGTGGTGGGGGGAATGCATTTTCACCTGTGTCTTATGCTCTCCCTGCCGAAGAGCTAAATGACAGGTGAGAGAAAGACCTCTTATCCTCTTATTAAAGAACACACACATATATGCATATATATTAATGTGTGTATTAGTAATATATATATATATATATATATATATATATATATATATATATATAATCAAACCAGGAATAATTGGGTTGCACTCACGGACTTGGATAAAAAGTTATAAATTTATTCCATAAATTGATGCAAAATCGACGTTTCGGTCCTCTCAGGGACCTTCCTCAGGATCAAATGACATACGGTATGTCATTTGATCCTGAGGAAGGTCCCTGAGAGGACCGAAACGTCGATTTGGCATCAATTTATGGAATAAATTTATAACTTTTTATCCAAGTCCGTGAGTGCAACCCAATTATTCCTGGTTTGATTCTATCTACAACCCCATGGGAAGTGGCACCCGGCAAGTAACATTTATACTATTTATCTTTTGAGCAAGAGTGCATGGACTATTCCATTTTTTGTATATATATATATATATATATATATATATATATATATATATAATTATGCCTATAATATTTACTTATTTTAATATATATTCAAAGTGAAGAGCACACTCATAGGACTTCAAAATAAGCAAGATAATTTTTTTTTTTATAGTTGTGCAAATGCATACATTCTCCATTTCATTCCCATAACCAAACTTTCCTTAATATGTGAAGTTGGATTGAAACATTGACTATATGCAAATGCAGTCTGCTTAAAATAAAGCCGCTCTTTTGTTTATTTTGAAGTCCTATGAGTGCTTTCTTTCGTTGCATTAATAGTTTTCAATTTTAAGTTATCTTTTCCACCTCTATATCAGCACACTATGCTGGCGCGACTTATTATTGGGCGGGTATAGAATGTTTTTCCAGGGCTGCATTTAGTTCCCAGTCTGGCCCTGCACAACACCCATGATTCTTTGCATGCCTTCAGAATGACAAAGCATCATGGAAGCTGTCATTTTAAAACATCTGGTATCTACCTAGATACTGCATAAACCTATCGCAGATAATTGTATATGTGGTCCGGCATTTGATGGCATTTCCATTCATTAGATGAATGAACCTATGGTTCCAGCAATAGTTCTAGTTTCAGAAATAAAAGCTGTGCAGAAACCACATACAAAAGGTATAAACTACTGCAATGTACACCGGTCTAGAAAGTGCATGCTCTGAAAGTTCATGGATAGTTTGGGTAAGTGTAAGCTTCCTCCTATGTGAGATGATTAATTGGATGGGCATATCATTTCTGCAGTTAGGATAAGATCACTGGAATGTAATATATGGAGCATATGTTGTTATGGTGCTTGAAGTGTCCCTTTAGACTAATACTATGCGCAATGCCCAGAATTCTGGGAATCTAATCATTAATTGTTTCAGATAAGATATAGAGAAATGCCCTCAGCCAGGGCACACAATGGAAATGAGGAGGAGAAAGGAAATGTTTCAGTTTTTCATTTTCCACTCCCTGTGGCATAAAATCAAAATTTGTAACAATAATTGACAGGGAGCCTTGATGAAGGTGCCGTGATCCAGGATAGATGTGGCGATTACATAGTTACATAGTTGTCTGGGTTGAAACAAGACTAAAGTCCATGTAGTTGAACTCTGAAACACATTCTTTTATGCTGTTGATCCAAAAGAAGGCAAAAAAAAAAAAAAAAAGACTCTACATGCACCCGCTTAACTCTGCTCAGTGAGCAGTAAGCCTTTTTCAAGGTTGTCAATCCACCTCATGTTGCAATTTACTACAACACATTTGATTTCATTTTTAATTCATTACAAAAGCATTTAATAAACAGAGGGGAAACCGAATATAAAATAAATAGAAAATTAACAGTCTTTGGAAATGACAATTCTTCTTTAAGTCTAAAATTTTACATCTGTAAACGTACACTTGATAATGAAGGAAACACAGTCAAAACAGATCTGTTTATTATCATGTGCTGGAAATGATTTGACAAATGAACTTGGTCTGTATAGTATCCAGGGTTATGTTTTACTAACTCAATTCTCTGCTACAGATAATACTGCTTAACAGCAACAATGGAAGAGGTCAGTGAGTGTACAGCACGCTTAAACCATCTCTCCCAGAACATTACTTGGCTATTCCCAAGTTGGTAGCTTGCCATCAAACACGTTGGTAGGTCAGCAGCTCTTTAAACTACATTGATCCACAATTGTTAAAACATAGTACTGCTGATCTTCGTCATCAGCGAAACCATTAACAAGCTGCTTTCCTCTGGACATTGAAACTTAGGAATAGCCAATTGTCTGGAAAAGAAACACATAAGCAACAGTTCTACTCACAGTGACTCACAGCCTGCATGAAAAATATGGTTTCATTTTAAATCAGATATTAACTTGCTGTAGAATTTGTTTTTTATCTCTTGCTCTGCAAATTTTACTTTAATCACAAACAGGAGCCTCCTGTAGGATCTAGAAGGTTATTAACAGAGCAGGAAACTAGGAATTCTAAATTAAACAGAATGTGCAAAAAAGGAAGTTTAAACATTAGAGCTCTCTTTATATGAAGTGTTTAGTCAAGTTGTGCAAGTCATGGGAGGCGTGACTAGGGCTGTATAATGAAAGTGATTTAACTCCTAAATGGCAGAGAATTGAACAGTGAGACTGCAGATGCATGATCTATACACCAAAACTGCTTCATTAAGCTAAAGTTGTTTTGTGCCTAAAGTGTCCTTTTAAGTCTAAGTGTTGAAAAACTGAGTAAACTTGGAGTAGCTCTTGAATCTGACATCATAAAACTAATTTCTAGGGGGAAAAAAATGCCACAAGCCACTCAAAGAACACATTTCTGACTCGACATCCAACTTATTTAATGGAATTTTTGCCCTGTATAATGGAAGACGGTATCTTGCAAAAGGTTTTAAAAATATGATCAGTAATACTGATGAGTAAAGTAAACAAGAAAGTAAAATGAAGCTGCTTTGATAATTTGACTGATGATTTTGCATTAAATGTCTGTGACAATCAAATTATGGATTTGTGGACATTTCTGCTGAGATTCTTTAAGATGCTTCATGTGGTAAATAAATGAGTAAAAAACGTACAAAATGACCCAAAATCACTGTTTATTACCAGACAAAACAGAACATATATTCACAATAGATATTATAGTCATCATACTATTATTTAAGTAAATAATATCAAATATATTTATGAGCTCAATGAGATAATATTTGACATGTGGCCTATATTAGAATTTTTGTAACCTTTTAAATCATATTGATCTATTTGTTTAACAATGGCCAGTACTCATTGTGAGAAATATTCATTATGTGGATTGTCATTTTAACCAACAAATAATATCAATTGATCCTATACATATTTCATAAGCCCCCCACAGTGCAGTAGAAGTGCAGTCAACTTCAGTATGAATTATTGAATGTTAACATGTTCCCAAGTCTTAATTAAATATAGCTAGAAAAAAACACAATTACAAGGAGTGCTTAAAACAATTCCACAACAGAGCCATTAAAACCAGTGCAAAAACACTCATTAGGTTATTTACAAAAGTGCAAATTGTCAAATCTACAAATGTCCAATTTTCGCCCCGGATAAGTGAAATGAAAACATAACAGACTTGAAGATTTTTTCTAATTCAGATATTGTGGCTTAAAATTTAAAATTTAGTTGGAAGGAGGTGGGTATAGTGGTAGGCATTAGGAAAACTGCATCGGTGGCACATAACTGTATGTATTAATTTGAAGCCTTTTGTGCAAATCATTCCTGAATACAGTAAGGATAATTAGAGCTTCTAAACTGAGAGTTCTATTTTAGGCTATGATATACAATTATTTTGCTGTTATATGCAATAGCTGTATCATTAGATTGCTTTAATTGCAACAGCCTGGTGTATGAAAAAGAAAAAAAAACCATAGAAAACAGCAGCAATTATACACAATTTTCTACTATTGTAACTACAAAAATAAAAAACCCTGAACATTTCTCACTTAATTTCTACCCCCCTTCCCACTTTGAAACTGATACAATTCTGATAATTTTGTGAAGTGAGTTTTATAGGATCTTGATTGTGTGCAGAGGAGAATAACATATTGCAAAATAAAATGAAATGAACATCTAACTGCACCTTAGAGGTTGTAAAAATATACATATTCTACTATCCATAGTCATATTTACTATTCAATTTACTGGCACTCTGATGAGTCTAATACATTCCCAAGATGAGATGTGCAACTTACTACACAGTTACCTTAGAAAAAGAATAAAACAAAAACTTTTTTTTAATATTGTAATTTGAGTTGTATAAAACTTTTGTGGAGCCTGTCGTTACTGAACTTTATTCTTGGGCATTTCCCACTCACTTTCATGGCAATATACACAAGCATTAGCCACAATTGGATTGGAGCAGCGCTGATGCATTGTTTATTCGTGAAAGGAGTTGGAAATGAAGGAAGACAAAATCATCTAAAGAACAAGACTTTGATAAGGCTCTGCACATATTATGAAGAAAGTGCACAAACAGATAGTAGAGAATTATCATAGGAGAGGGGACTCCAATAGAATGTACCTACTGGTTTCACTGTTTCCCGTGGTGGTTATCTCACTTTTAGATCTGTAGATCACTTTTTAGAGCAGCACACATTGATAAATTTCCCCTATAGCGTGTAAGTGTCCTTTAGTGCCCCTCCAGTTGCTAATCAGGGCTCAGATAAGATACAGATTAGTATATATCAAATTAGTATGTGTCAAAGCTACATGGACAGTGTTTCTCATGGTGGTCCAGATAGCGGTACCAAACCCAGTATAATAGTGCCCACTCTTTCATGATCTGCAAGGGTTATTCACACCACATTACACTGCATGCGTGCTTAGCCCTGGGATAATAATAAAGCTTGGAAGGAGGTTTGAAGTTCCCACTGGCCACATATCACATGTGGGATACCAGTAACAATGTTCTGGTTTGTGGAGGCCCCAGATTCTAACACCAGTGAACTTGCCAACAATATGAACCATAGAAACACAAAACCCAGTAGTTCTGCTCTGAATTGATATGCTATGTGATTATTCCTGCTGGAGGGAATATCGCATAGGAGGAAGAGGAAGTGACATTGGGAGAGAGATGGAGTTGGCAAGAAACATTAGGAGGCAATCACAAAAATGTTTGAAAGGAAAACCGTAACAACCAGATAAACCCTTTCACTTAAAGACACAATACACAAATACACTGATCAGCAACAACATTATTACCACCTGCCTAATATTGTGCAGGTAGCCCTTGTGCTACCAAAACAGCTCTGATGCCTTGAAGCATGGACTCCACAAGACCTCTGAACATGTCATGTGCTATCTGGCATCAAGACATTATCAGCAGATCATTTTAAGTACTGCAAGTTGTGAGGTGGGACCTCAATGGATTGGATTTGTACTAGAATATCACACAGATGCTCAATTGGAGCATCAATTGGAAGCCTAGACAACACCTGTAATTTTTTGTCAGGGTCTGGAAACCATTTATGAACAATTTTTGCAGTGTGACAGGGTGCATTATCCATCAAGGGACACCATTGCCATGAAGGGGTGTAGGTGTTCTGCAATAATCTGTAGGTTGGTGTTATGTGTCAAAGTAACATCCACATGACAGCCACAAAACATTGCCTAGAGCATAACACTGATTCCATCATCCTGTCTTCTTCCCATAGTGCATCATGCTGCCATATCTTCCTCAACTAACCTGGCCATCCACCTGATCTAAAAGAAAACATGATACACCAGACCAGGCAACCTTGTTCCATTGCTCCATGGTCCAGTTATGATGCTCACTCCCCCATTGAAGGTTCTTTCGTCGTTGGACAGGGGTCACCATGGGGGTCACTTTGACCAGTATGCGGCTACACAGCTCCATACATAGCAAACTGCAATGCACTGTGTGTTCTGACACCTTTCTATCATGGTCAGCATGATGATTATCAACAATTTGAGCCACAGTATCTTTTCTGTGTGATCAGAACTGAAGGGCTAGCGTTTATTCCCTGCATGTGTCAAAAACTGTGGTTGCCCATAACCCTGACACTAGTTCACCAATTGTCTTTCCTTGCACCACTTTTAGTAGGTACTAACCACTGCATACAGGGAATGCCTCACAAGACCCAGTCATCTTGCCATTACTATGTGTCCCTTGTAGAAGTTACTTAGATCATTATGCTTGCCTATTTCTCCTGCTTCCAACACATGAAATTCATGAACTGTTAACTTTATGCCTAATATATATGTAAAAAAAAACAGATACAATATGGACTAATACGGCTACAATCTCTACTTGCCTAATATATAAAATCCTTGACAGTTGTCATTGTACAGAAATAGTCAATGTTATTCACTTCACATGGCAGGGGTTTTAATGTTGTGGCTGATCAGAGCATATTCCTAGGTTGACCCTCTAAACATATACAACTCTGCACTTATGTACTGATACTCCAGATTTAAACACCACATTCAAACACGCTATGTTCTACACAACTATGCCCCTGGATTTACACACACTATGCACAAATACACTCCTTGCATGACTCACTTTTACCCACCTGCTTTCACAAACACTGACAGACCATCAAGTACTTTTTGAATCAAAAACAAAAATTAGGTTTGTGTGCATCTGAGACAGTGAGCAAGTTGGGCTTGGCTAGTGGCAGACATTGTGAGCATTGTGCATACATTATTTGCATACAAACACCTACATGATGATCATTAATAGATCACTATTGCTAATTTCCTCCCCCACATGCCCTTCCTTTGTCTCTTTGCCCCCAGCACCTCAATGTGGATCATTCTACCCCACTCCCCGGAATAAGGACAACATTTCACAATGTTGTACATCATCTGCAAATCTCAAAAGAAGGACCTTGGGTAAAGTCACGGTAAATCATGTTTTCAAATTCTCCAAGAATTCCAAGCTTGACATTTAAAGAAGAACCAATGCCATGCTGTTGAGACCCACAATTCTAAAACTGTACAGTTTCTGGTTAATGGTTTAAAACAGTGTCTATTTCTATGGGTACCATACAGTATGGAGTCTGAAACACAAGGCCTCTCTGTACTTGTTTACACAGCAAACTGTGAACTCTGGATACTTGTAGAAACATGATTTATTGAGTTTCTCCCGAGATAAGCTTTTTAGCAGACTAAAATAAGTTATCCTGCAATATTGTCCTGTATTTTGCTCCATCCAATCTTCCTTCAATTCTGACAAAAGCCTCAGGCTTTGCTGATCAAAATAAAAACAGCAGCCACCACTGTAATTCACTGTAGTGTTGTTGGTGGATGTGCAGTGTTTCCTTTGCACTATTCTTATGTTTCTTTCCCTCCCCACCACGTGTCTCATTCCCCCAGCTCCCCATGTGTACCTGCAAACTTATATACATTATTAGCACCATGGTTTGGAGTGGCTCCTAAATGCATAACGTTTATTGTACACAGGAATTAAGCTTATAGTATAAATAAACACATATGTGACTAGGGAAAACAATAATAAAATAAAACTAGATCATACATTTATAGAACTGATCAATAGTTTTAATCGTCCTGCTGGGAATAATGAGAGCAAAGACTACATAAATTAATGATACAAGTTAACATTGCTTTGAAAAGATCTGTTGAAGGTTTTGGGACTTACATTTACTGAAAAAAATTACAGCTGGATTCTTCCCAGAAGCCGGAACAGCTAACACAGTATGGAGAAATAGGTTAAGCTGGATTATCAAACAAAACAGAGCATGACCAAGCAATTCTATAATCACACAGTGTAATTCTGACTTTTTGTGTGCAATTATTAGAACTGGTTTTGGTTTATTGATGTTGAGGTATATGTAACAGTCATGTTGTTCTAGAAAATGGATCTTTCCCTCTTTCCCTCTTATCTAATGTGGCTGACACATTAAAACTATTAAACAATTATTAATTTTATTAAAGACACGGAGGCTCATATTATGCATAACTCTTTCTTTATTTCCTCAGCAGCAAAGATAGAGGAATATAAATATTATCAAACTGAAAGGAAAAAAACTGTATAAATACAGGCAACCAATAGTATAACAGAGGAAGTGACTATATAAGGCCTGTGTCTCCCACAATCCTCCTCTTTCTTTGCTGCTTCCTCAGACAGCTAAGTATCTTACTTGAGCTCTCCTACTCATTGCATTTTGTTTTGTGATGTTTACTTGTGATTCATGTTTTTGACTTATTGCTTATTGCTTTTATTGTTGTACTTATTTGTACTTGGTATTTTCTGTTACCTACATCGTTGGTGTACTTGGGTGTTCCCCTGGGACTTTGCCCGCCGCCGCAGGCTGTTTTTTCTCTTCCCTCCCGTCGCTGTTTTTCTCTGCACGCTTCCCAGCGCTATCCCTCTGCCGCGACGGTCCTTTCCCCTGCGACCGCGGCTGAGTGTGCTCGTTTCCCTCTCGCGGGCTGCCCGCGCGGGTAGGTGCACGCGCCCCTTCCCCCGCCGGGAGTCGGTCCGCGAGCGCTCTCTGACACGTGCGGCGGCCATTTTGTGCGATCACTCGCATCACTCCCTGTTCTGCCGTGCGGTCGGTCCCTGTTTTTACTCTGGGTTCCCCTGCTACACCAACGACCAGGTTATAATTTGTATGTTTCTGCTGGGTTAATCAACCCATTTATCTGGTATTTCCTTTTATAGTTCACTTAGTGCCCATTTTTCTCTAAGTGTCTACTGCCATTATGCAGGACAGTAAAGATGGGCCTACTGACCCCTCTGGGGATTTCCCAATTGATAACCCTGAGGGTGCTATGGCCTCTCAGGAGTTCCAAGCCTTATTAGAGGCCACTATGGCTTCCTCCCTTCAAAAGGCTATTGCCTCAGCAATGGGGGCTGTCTCATCCTCCTTTACCCAGTCACTTCACTCTGTGTTTTTGCCTTCCATGGCTACCCCTGCCCCCCAGGGTGTGGGGTCCCCTTCCCCTGCCCAAACTGTGCTGGGTGCCCATAAGGCGAAGGCAAAATCTCGACATATCGGCTCCCACTCCTCGATGCAGGCTTTGTCTGCCATGACTGACACGCCTCTGGCGGTCACAGATAGCGCGCATCCCACGCGCACAA
Organism: Pelobates fuscus; assembly: GCF_036172605.1. Classification (NCBI taxonomy): domain Eukaryota; kingdom Metazoa; phylum Chordata; class Amphibia; order Anura; family Pelobatidae; genus Pelobates; species Pelobates fuscus. Next base: position 138,940,705 of record NC_086321.1, read on the forward strand.
GAGCCCCTGGCCGGGCTAAAAAGGCTAGATTGTGGAAACGGGCTAGAGCCCTGGATAATGGGTCGGATACCGACCGGAGTGTGGAAGATGATTCCGATATTATGGAGTATGACTCCTATGTTGAGGGCGAGTCGGGCGAGGATCAACCCCCTACGGGTGTAACCCCTTCTGGGTCCTCTGCCAACCCCCGAGGGAAGATGCCAGGCCCCGTTGGGGATGATAATAAAGCGCTTTTAGACCCACAGGGTAACCCCCTGTTTGACCCGGACGACCTGCATCACCCGCGGTCTGCTGAATGGGTCCCTCCGGACCATATCGCCCAATATGTGGCTAAGCGAATACGCACACCTCTGTCCAAAGAAGGCCGCAATAAATTGCGCGCCGAATGCCCACGACCTTCCCTCGACTGATGGAGTTGTCCATAGACTTCCCACGCCTGCTACCGAACTTTCGGGACCTCCTTCTGGATCTGGATGGGAACTCACACGACTTGGTGTTACGGCACCAATTGCCCTTGGTAGCGTGGTTCCTTTCAGGGGACGCTGGGTTGTCCCTGATGTTCCACAGACAACTCTCTTGCTCCTCGATAACGCCTTGGCTCCGGGCACGGGATCAGCTTACCATGCTGCATGGAAGTCTTGGTCTGGTTGGTGCATGAAACGGGCAAAGGATCCCGTATCTGCCCCTCTCCATTTGATCCTGGAGTTTCTCACAGCCCTGTTCGATTCGGGCAAGGCGTACAGAACTATCAATATTTTCCGCTCGGCCATATCTGCCGGTCACGACGGTTTGGAAGGTTTACCCGTCGGCAGGCATCCTTTTGTATGCCGCCTTCTCAAGGGTATCCGCCTCGCCCGTCCACCTATGTCGCGGTTTTCGGCCTTTTGGGACGTCAACATAATGTTACAGTTCCTGTCGGCTTGGTACCCTAACAATGACTTGACCCTCAAGCAGCTATCCTCCAAACTGGTTATGCTGCTTTGCTTGATCTCTTGTAAGAGGGTCTCCGATGTCAGGGCTCTTGACTGGGGTGCCATTGTGTTTACTCCTGAAGGTGTTATTTTCAACATATCTAGGAGGACTAAGTCGGCATCCAAATCCTTCGTGTATCCTAGATTCTCGGGATGTCTGGCACTCTTTCCGGTGGATTGTCTGAAGGCTTATCTGGATGCTACACGGTCGTTTCGTTCGTCTGACCGACATCCTCTATTCATTTCCTTTAAGGCTCCTCATCAGCCGGTTTCGACACCGACGCTAGCGCGTTGGATTTGTTGGCTTTTATCGCTAGCGGGTATAGACACGTCTATCTTCACGCCTCATTCTGTACGGGGTGCTATGGCCTCGAAGGCTTCTACAGTTGGTTGCCGTTTGGAAGACATCATGCGCGCAGCGGATTGGTCTCAAGAGTCGACCTTCAGAGACTTCTATTTCAGACCAATTGAGCACATCGCATCTCAGGTGATAGCACAGCTTTGAACTTGCATAATATGAGCCTCCGTGTCTTTAATAAAATGCCCAGATTTTACTAGTAACATGACGTAAAGTCATGATTTTATTAAAGACACGGAGGCGAGTATTATTCCCTCCCACCCTCCCAGTGTGGGGTCTGCGAGTGAGATGCGTTTTGGACTATTCAGGTATGTTGCATATTGGTCCATTTTTGTGGTTTATTACGTATGCCTATTATGATAGCTTGATACTAATCATATTTTGTATTCTTTCAGATTTCATTTCTGTTCTGTGAATGCCCAACAGTTTTTGACTGGTAAGCACACAGTTTTGAGTTTGGTTATTACCATATTTCTCTCTCTCTTTTAGCTTGAAGTTATTGGAGTGCTTCCGTTTCCTGTTCTGACCATGTTGGATATCGTTCGTCTTAGCTGGTCTTCGGTTTTCGCAAGAAAGGGGAGGATAGTGGGAGACACATGCCTTATATAGCCACTTCCTCTGTTATACTATTGGTTGCCTGTGTATTTATACTGTTTTTTCCTTTCAGTTTGATAATATTTATATTCCTCTATCTTTGCTGCTGAGGAAATAAAGAAAGAGTTATGCATAATACTCGCCTCCGTGTCTTTAATAAAATCATGACTTTACGTCATGTTACTAGTAAAATCTGGGAATTTAAGGTACACACACATGAGAATAAGGATAAAATTTCACAATGTTGTACATCACCTGCAATTTCCAAAAGATGGACCTTGAGTAAAGTCTACCTTGGTCACAGTAAATCTGAGAAATCATGTTTTCACATTCAATTTGACGAAGAACCAGTGCCATACTGTTGAGACCCAAAATTCTAAAACTGTACAGCCCGTGGTTAGTTTCTGGTTAATGGGTTAAAACAGTGTCCATTTCTATGGGTACCATACAGTATGGAGTCTGAAACACAATGCCTCTCTGTACTTGTTTACACAGCAAACTGTGAACTCTGGATACTTGTAGAAGCATGATTTATTGAGTTTATACCAAGATCAGCTTTTTAGCAGACTGAAATAAGTTTTCCTGCTCTATTCTGTGTTTTTCTCCATCCAGTCTTCCTTCAATACTCACAACATTCTCAGGCTTTGCTGATGAAAAGCAAAACAGCAGCCACCACCATACTTCACTGTAGTGTTTGTTGGTGGATGGGCAGTGTTTCCTTTGCACTAAACATTGCGGCTTGACTAGTGACCAAAAAGCTCTACCCTGGTTTCTTCTAACAAAAAAAAAAAAAACCCTTCCCATATCTATCCCATTAGTTTTCCAAACTTTATAATATTCCTTAAGATGTCACCTAAAAGAGGGAAAGGATCAAACAATACCTACAGGACAACATACACTGAACAATAACAAATGACATACACTGAGACAGGGTAGACTGGGGACACCCGATGGGAACATTAGAGGCAATGGGTTTAGGTATACAATTTCACTCCTGCATTTACCTTTTTTCAGACCCTATAGCATGGCTGAGAATCAATAGAGCCCTGTCTGAACCATTGCCCATTCGAAGTAGGATTAGACAGAATTGCCAGTTGTCACCTTAATTATTCACACTTATGTTGGATGCTATCATAAAGTAATTGCTGATGCATATGACCTTATATATATATGTGATTGCCAAACCAGAGGAACCACTTCCACCCATAATGTCAAAGTTCCACTGCTGCAGAGGCATCTCAAACTTACAGATTAACCTAACAAAATCAGAGATGATAAATATGTGCATCAGAGCAGTTATGGGTACTGAAGAGGGGCTCTGCTTTTTGCTGGTGTGATTCCAAACTTCAATACTGTAGTTTTAGCTCATGCCAGACCTTAATAGACTAGACAGGATATATGTTCTCCCCCAGCTAAGCTATATGGCATCTAAACTTAAAGGACCACTCTAGGCACCCAGACGACTTCAGCTTAATGAAGTGGTCTGGGTGCCAGGTCTGGGTGCCAGGTACCTCTAGGATTAACCCTTTTTTTTATAAACATAGCAGTTTCAGAGAAACTGCTATGTTTATAATGAGGGTTAATCCAGCCTCCAAATCCTCTAGTGGCTGTCTCATTGACAGCCGCTAGAGGCGCTTGCGTGCTTCTCACTGTGAAAATCACAGTGAGAGCACGCAAGCGTCCATAGGAAAGCATTGTAAATGCTTTCCTATGCGACCGGCTGAATGCGAGCGCGGCTCCTGCCGCGCATGCGCATTCAGCCGATGACGTCGCGATCAAGATGGAGAGGAGGAGGAAAGCTCCCCGCCCGGCGCTGGAAAAAGAGGTAAGTTTAACCCCTTCCCCTCTCCAGAGCCCGGCGGGAGGGGGTCCCTGAGGGTGGGGGCACCCTCAGGGTACTCTAGTGCCAGGAAAACGAGTATGTTTTCCTGGCACTAGAGTGGTCCTTTAAATAATGGGATTCCCAGGGCTTGTCTTGGCTGGGAAGAATCAACACTATAAAATGGTCATGTTACCATGTTTATTGTACCTCTTTCAGATAGCACTTCATTACGCTGGTTGAAATTGAACTATGTAGATTGCCTGTTACTCCACTTTAATTTTCAAAGTGGGAGGCAACATGCATATGGTCACCAACCTCTTGACAGTACATTAATGGCCTGGAGCACCATCACAAAAATGTAATTGTGGTTGGTCTTTTTAAAATCTTTCTATGGAGCAGTACAGAGGCACTTCCTAAGCCGGTACACAGCAGGAAAAGGGTTTAGGGGTCAGCCATTAATGACTTCTATTTTGTCTATCTGGCATAGACCATGTTTGAGTTATTTCCTAACATAGGAATTGAGCCTGTTCATTCCCATAGAGGAAGCATGTGGACACTCCAAACTGATTTGGACATGCCTAGGTCTAGGCATTTCACATTTCATCCTAAAATTCCTCATCCCACTAATAACTTTTCTTCAGGATCAACCCCCACTTTTTTTTTAGAATCTTTAACTTATTAGATTCAGCTTTTTCTGAACTTGGACTCTAGGCAACAGTGCCCGACATGTATATTTACAGAATTTAAATAACTCTGTGAGGAGAAGGAACCAGCATTGAGATGTATTCAGACTTCATGTATGTGGGTGGCCCATGATCAAACCTTTTTGGATAGAAGGGTGTAAGGTTATTCAAAAACTCATTCACACACCACTGGCCCACAATCTAGCATAGATTATTACACCAAACCAAAGGGCCTGTCCCAAGCATACAAAAACAATCTGTGACATTTAGATTGTTAAATATGGCAAAATCTATAATTCTACAAACTTGGAAGAGAGTACTTTCCCTAGCTGCTTGAGTTTGAGCAATGGAGAAGGTAAGGATAATGTATTGTTTGCTGTATCCTTCTCCCAGGACTGAGGAATCTTACCGAAATAGATGGTTTTACTTGTTGGGGTTCCTCTCCCTGATTAAGTATCTTGGGATGTGATGCTAGATCATCCTGTGGTGCAGCATACTGGAATTGTGGCATAGATTACACTGAAGTAGAAAGCGCTAATATCAAATGCTTTTACTGGACATCTTAAAGTATCAAAGAAATCAATGATATGCAAGACAAGACCTTGAATAATTGTTGGTCTCCCCGCTGACTTTTCCTCCCCCAATGCCATGGAGGTGCACATTGGGGCAGAAAAATAAAAAAAAAAGGAAATGCTCCCAATTCACCAATTCATCATATAATCTTCATCCATTCATGCAATCTCCTACATTATTTTATTTTTTTCCATCCATCAAAGTTTACATATCCATATGCAATTTTTTACTTAATTATTATTTTTTAACTATCATACAGAAGAAAGTTCAACATTTATAGGGTTATTTACTAAAGTGAAAATTGAAAGTTGATTGAAAATGAATTCCAAATGATAGGTCAGAGTGGCTGAATTGAGAGTATCGCCGACTTAAAGAATTGTTCCAGTTTGTCTATTACGACCTTAGATTTAAAATTCACTTTGAATTCAACTTAAAGCGGCACTGTCATGCCGAATTCCGTTTTTTTTTTTAACCCCCGCCTCAACTACATCCAATCGACCCCCTAAAACCCCCAAATGCCCCTATGCCCCCCACATTACCTATTTTTTATTCTTTATTTTCTGCCCCGATCTATATTCGGGGCGCCGCCATCTTTGTGTGGGTAGGTGAAGTCCCTGTGGGACACATCATCTACCCACACTACACAGACTGTGAGATTCCCGCACATGCCCAGTGAAACATCTGGACATGCGAACGGGAATTTCACCTATTCATTCATTCATCAGACAGACGAATGAATGAATAGAAAAAATCAGACGAACAAACTAACACTGTGTATCAGTGTTCGTTTGTTTGTTCGGTTTATTACAAGGAGGGAGCTACCGGCGTGCAGCTCCCTCCTTGCAATATGTAAAGACAGAAGCGGCAGGGAGCAGTGCTTCCCACCACTTCATAAGCCCCCCAGGTCCCCTCCTCACTCTATGGGGGTCAATATGACCCCCATAATAGCACAAGGGAGATTGTAAAAAAAAAAAAAGGGTAATAAGGGGGGGACGGGGACCTACTGTCCTCCCCCGCCGGCCCCCACCCCTGGACGGCAGGTGGGGGCCATAATGGGAATGAGGGGGGACCTACTGTCCTCCCCTCAGGCCCCCACCCCTGGGCGGCGGGTGGGGGCCATAATAGTAATAAGGGGGGGGGGACCTACTGTCCTCCACCCCCCGGCCCCCACCCCTGGGCGGCGGGTGGGGGCCATAATAGTAATAGGGGGGGGGACCTACTGTCCTCCCCCCCCCGACCCCCACCCCTGGGCGGCGGGTGGGGGCCATAATAGTAATAAGGGGGGGGGACCTACTGTCCTCCACCCCCCGGCCCCCACCCCTGGGCGGCGGGTGGGGGCCATAATAGTAATAAGGGGGGGGGACCTACTGTCCTCCCCCCGGCCCCCACCCCTGGGCGGCGGGTGGGGGCCATCATAGTAATAAGGGGGGGGGGAGACCTACTGCCCCCCCCCGGCCCCCCGGCACTAAGTAAATTCCCCCCCCATCAAGGTGACTAGGGTGCCCAAGCCCCTAGTCACCCACCCCCCACCCAAATAAAAAATGCACCTACCTACCCCCCTCACCCTAAAAAATAGTGAGGGGGGAATAAAATTGCTAACCTGTAAAGTAAAATTAAACTTACCATTCGACGTCTTCTTTTTTCTAAAATCTTCATTTTTCAGCCCCAAAAAAGGCCAAATAAAAAACCATCATAGCCGTCGAACTAAAAATAAAATAAAAAACCCGAGCGCAAAAAAAAAACCTGACGAAAAAGAAAAAACCCGAGCGCACAAAAAAATAATCCATCTTCACCCATGGAGGGCTCCGCGCAGACTGAGCTCCGCAGGGCGGGGCAAGGCTTATAAAGCCTTGCCCCGCCCTGCAATTAGCCTAAGAACACTCTGATTGGTGGGTTTAAGCCAATCAGAGTGCTCTTTGTCATTTTACAAGTGTGGGAAAGTTCTTTGGAATTTTCCCACGCTTGTAAAATGACACAGAGCACTGTGATTGGATGGCTTGAAATCCATCCAATCACAGTGCTCTGTGTCATTTTACAAGCGTGGGAAAGTTCTTTGGAATTTTCCCACGCTTGTAAAATGACACAGAGCACTGTGATTGGATGGCTTGAAATCCATCCAATCACGGTGCTCTGTGTCATTTTACAAGCGTGGGAAAGTTCTTTGGAATTTTCCCACGCTTGTAAAATGACACAGAGCACTGTGATTGGATGGATTTCAAGCCATCCAATCACAGTGCTCTGTGTCATTTTACAAGCGTGGGAAAATTCCAAAGAACTTTCCCACGCTTGTAAAATGACAAAGAGCACTCTGATTGGCTTAAACCCACCAATCAGAGTGTTCTTAGGCTAATTGCAGGGCGGGGCAAGGCTTTATAGGTCCCCCCCCCTCTTATTACCATTATGGCCCCCACCCGCCGGCCAGGGGTGGGGGCTGGGGGGGAGGACAGTAGGTCCCCCCCCCCTACTACTATTATGGCCCCCACCCGCCGCCCAGGGGTGGGGGCCGGGGGGGAGGACAGTAGGTCCCCCCCCCTTTATTACCATTATGGCCCCCACCCGCCGCCCAGGGGTGGGGGCCGGGGGGGAGGACAGTAGGTCCCCCCCCCTCATTATCTTTATGGCCCCCACCCACCGCTCAGGGGTGGGGGCCGGGGGGGGGGGGGAGACAATAGGTCTCCCTCCCTTATTTTACTTTACGGCCCCCACCCGTCGTTTAGGGGTGGGGGGCAATATTTTTTTTTTTTTTTTTTTACAGTGAGCAGCCACAGGCCTTTTAGTAGATAGCTCCCTGATACCGTGGGAATTAGGGAGTTATCTACTAAGCGGCTGCAAGATGCAGCCACAGCAATGAATAGGATCGGAGTTTCATTCATTTGAATGAAATTACGATCCGAACAAAGTACCGAATTGCATCCTAACACCAATGGAGAAACAGTGCTCATTCTGTTAGGATGCAATTCGGCAGTTTTGCCGGCGTTCTGTCTAAGTGACAGGACGTTCGGCAATACTGACAGGAAGCATTGTGGGAACTGGGAGGAAAGCTAGGGATCATGGGAAAATTGGTCTGACCAGTGGAAATCAAGCGGAGGAATCCTCCATAAGACAGAGTCCCTACTTTGTCTTATGATTTTAAAGAAAACTAAAGAAGACAGGAAGAAAAGAATAACAGATCCCGAGAGAGGGGGAGAAGAGGAAGAGATTGAGGAAAGGTAAGTTCGGCATGACAGTGCCGCTTTAAATGTATTTTAGTGAGTAACCCTGATAGACTGATTTTCAGTGAAATGAAAAAAAAGTGGTCAAGAATCTAAAAAGGTTTGCAAGGCATTTTAGATAAACATGATAAACATTATTAAAAATCTGTCACACTTAATGAGAAAAGCAAATAGGATGTAGTTAGGGGTGGTGCAAGGATATTTGGCTACACAGAAGAAGATACATTCTGCCCCCCTCCCCTCCTCATTCTCCCCACAAAATTGCATCTTTGTGTCCCTTACTCTCCCTCTTGAATTGCTTACTTCCTTTTGTCTTTCTTATCCTCTCTTTTGAATGTCTTACCCCCTTTAGTGGATCTTTTTTCTCTTTTGTCTTATACTCCCCTTTAGTATCCCTCATTTTTTCACTTTGTGTCTCCTACACACACCCCTTTGTGAATCTCTTATGTCCATCCATCCCTTTTGTGTGTTTCTTACTTCCCTCAGCCCTTTGTGTGTCTCCTTCACCTTTTCCAGCCCCTCTGAGTGTCTCTTCCCCACAGCACGTTGTTTCTTTCTCCCCCAGCAGTTCTATGTCTCTCTGTGTTCCCCCAGACCCTGTCGGTCTCTTTTTTCCCTTCCCAGACTCTCTGCATCTCTTCCCCAAGTCCCTGTCTGCCATTTATGCACCTTCCCCAGCCCATCTCTGTCTCTTTGTGTCCCCTTGTCCCTCTGGGTGTTTCTCCCAGCACCTCTAGGTGTCCCTCCCCCAAGCCCCTTTCTGTCTCTTTTGCTCCTTCTTCAGCCCCTCTGTGTCTCTTTGTGTCCCCCAAGCCCCTATGGATGTTTCCCACCCCCAAGCAGCTTTCTATCCTTTTGCCCCTTCCCTAGTATCTCTGTGTCTCTTTCTATCCACAGCCCCTGTTGTATGTCTCTTTTCTAGCAACTTTCTTCCCCATCTTCTTTATGTTTCTTTGTTTCCCCCACAGCCCCGCCATATGTCTAATTTCCCACACAGCTCCTCTATTTCCTCCTCCAGCACCTTTATCCATGTGTTTCATTCCCTCCCTACCATGTGTCTCATTTCCCCTTTCTCACATGTCTCATTTCCCCAGTGACCCCCATGTGTCTAATTACACCAGTGGCCCCTGTGTGTCTATATTTGCCCAGCAACCCCCATGTGTCTCATTCCCCCAGTTCCCCACCATGTGCCAGCTTACCTCCCCTGTGTAACGTGGCTGAGCCGCAGACTGGGTAGAGGAAGCAGAAGCTCCTCTACCTCAGTCTGACATGAAGCAGTTCGGCACTCTCACTGAGAGCTCTTCGTATCTGTCTGGGTAGAGTTAAACAAGTTCTTCTACCGAAGTCCGCGGCTCAGTCGCGCTACAATGGCTGACTGGCTGCTGGGGAGCACTGTACAGTGTGCTCTCCTTGTGCCAGTCAGCTGGGTCCTGTGCCCCCTGGGCTGGTGCTCCCAAAAGCCTTATGCCAGCGCCGGCCCAAAATGTGGGCTTTGTTACAGAGTAGAAGAAAAGAGCAAAGCGACTTAGAGGTATAGTACTGTTTCTTATAATGTGGGAGAATACCTCTGGTAAATTAGAAATAAAAACCTCCCCTAGGGCTTAAATTAACCTATAATCAATCTGTCTTCGACAGCTATTACAGGATGAAAACCAAGTGAGTGATATTGCCCAATTCCCATAGCCTTTACTTACATGTCCTTGGATGATTACAGCGGAAGTAACATTTCTGCATTGTCTGAGCAGCAACAGATTTAAATTGGCTTGACAGAAATTAGGAAGTGGCACACACACACAGGGTTATTCATTGAAGTGAGAGATCAAAGTAAATTTCAAAGTTAAGGCTAAAATAGACAAAGTGGAAGCATTGCTGACTGAACGTCAAATTTAAGGCCACAATATCCGAACTGGATAAATTCTCCCACTTTGAATTCACCTTGAATTCTCACTTTACTGAATAACCCTATAGGTCAGCTATTCTTCCACTTATACTACTTTGCCCTAAAACTTGAAATTCTGTTAAAATTAACACTTTACTGAACAACCATGAAATATTCATTGCAATATCTGCTGCAAACAAAATAGTTGTTGTAATAACCTTTCATAGATGTTCTGTCCACTATCAGATCTTGGGTTAAATTAGAGCATGCAGAGGTTATGCCATATTTGCTCAATAATCACATTGTACATATCCATACTGCCATGATACATAATAAAGATTGCAATGATTCAGGTTCTGTCTTGTGCTTTCAGTAGATTATTTTAGAGGCAGTTAGCATTTCTCCATCCAAAATACATATACATTTATTTTGCACATAGTGGCAGGTTGCAAGATGTTAGCAGGAACAGCATGCACGAAGAGGCACAACCAAGTTGCTGGGATTGTGTGCCGAACCATCTGTACAGAATATGGGCTGGACCTGCCTAAGTCCAGATGGGAGATACCACAAAGGGTAGTAGCCAAGGCCAGACTGGCCCACCAGGATACCGTGAAATTTCTCGGTGGGCCGCACTATCGGGCCAGTGCGTTGCCACCTAGTGTGCACCGGCCCGTGGGCCGCATGGCGCAATATCAGAGTAGCATGGCCGAGCAGGCACACCACAGGTAGAGGAGCTTTTGTTCTCCTATCCACTCTGACAGGAAGTGCTCACAGAGAGCACAGAACTGCTTCCTGTCAGACCGGGTAAAGCGAGCAAGAGCTCCTCCACCGCGGTCTGTCTGCTCAGCCACGCTACAGCAAGGTACATGGATAGCTGGAGTGAACTAATGGGACACCTGGGGGGGACTAATGGGACACATGAAGGCTTGGGGGGGGAACTAATGGGACACATGGGGACTTGGGGGGAACTAATGGGACACATGGTGGGACACATGGGGGGGACTAATGGGACATATGGGAGCTGGTGGAGAACTAATGGGACACATGGGGGCCTGGGGGGCTATAGGGACACATGAAGGGCTGGGAGGGGGTATAGGAACACATGAAGGGCTGGGAGGTGGTATAGGGTCACATGAAGGGCTGGGAAAGGGGTATAGGGAGCTATGGAGGGACTGAGGGAGATATTAAGGCACATGGAAGTCTGAGGGGTAATGAGACACATGGATGTCTGGGGGGGATGGATTTAGAAGCATGGAGGGGTGGTAGGGGTAATGATACACATGTAAGGCTGGAGTGGGTGGATTGAGACACATGGAGGGGCAGGGGAGTAAAAAAAAGACACACAGAGGCTGGGGAGAATAGAGAGACACGGAGGTGGTCTGGGGAGAAAGATAGAGGGGCTGGGAAAGGAGAAGTAGAGACACAGAGGAGCTGTGGGGAAAGAGAATGCTTTCCTATGGGAATTAAATTGGCGTGGCCTGAGATCATCCAGTTGTCAGCCAAAGTGAAGAGCACACTCTTGATACTTCAAAATAAGCAAGATAACATATTTTTTTTTTACTGCTGTGCAATAACATACATTCACAATTTCAATCCAATTACGAAACTTTCCTTAATATGTCAATGTAGTTGGACTGAAACATTAATTATATGGAAATGCATCAAAGATAAAAAGTAGTGTGTAGGCGCTTCACAAAATGGAGAAATAGTAAAAACAAATGTAAATAAAATACAGTGGTTGATAAAACAGACACTAAATAAAGGTAGATGTAGATAAATAGTGTATATCAAAACCACATTAGAAGGGACAGCCCCAAAAGTGGATCAACTGTCACTTCCTCCCAACCCGGCAGATCTATCGTAAGTGTCCGATCTTTCTATTACAGGACCGTGATGCCGACCAGGCCCCTGTTCAGCAATAATACTCATTGGGTGGCCCTAAGTGCATGGACTACCCAATGGGCCGCCTGAGTGTGCAGACCACGGTCAGTGGTGTATCCTGGTTTTGTGCTGCCCTAGGCAGGACAAAACTCAGACGCCCCCTCCCCAGCGCGACACCCCCACCCAACACTTCCCCTCCCCCCAGTCTTCTAAATACACACACAAATTCACTGACAGATACGCATACACTAGCTAACAGACACACACACTCACTAGCAGACACATACACACTCACTAGCAGACACACACACTCTCTGTCAGACACACACACTCTCTGTCAGACACACACACTCTCTGTCAGACACACACACTCTGATATATAATATAATATATAATATAATATATAATATAATGTAATGTATAATATAATGTAATATATAAATATATAATAATAATATTATCTAATATAATAATATTATATAATATTATATAATATAATAATAATATATAATATAATATAAAATATATAATATAATAATAAATAATATATAAATAATATAATATATATAATATAATAAATAATATATAAATAATATAATATATATAATATATTATATAATAAATAATATATAAATAATATAATATATATAATATATAATATAATATATATATAATAATAAATAATATATAAATAATATAATATATATAATATATAATATAATATATATATAATAATATAATATATAATAATAATAAATAATATATAAATAATATATAAATAATATAATATATATAATATATAATATATATAATATATAAATAATATAATATATATAATATATAAATAATATAATATATATAATATATAATATAATATATATATATATATATATATACATATAATAATAAATATATAATAATATAATATATATATATATAATAATAATATATATATATATAATATAATTAATTTAATCTACCCCCCCCAGCCTCCTTACCTTTGGGAATGCTGGGGGGGGGGTTCTTTACCTCCCTGGGGTCTAGTGGGGCTGCCGGTCGGGCTGCTGGGCTGGTTGCTGGGCGGGCGGCTGGCGAGGGAGCTCTTCCTCTGAGCTGTCTGCTCAGCTCCCTCGCGCGCCGCAGAGTGAGGCTGGGAGCCGGAAGATGACGTCATATTCCGGCTCCGCCTCCCAGCCTCACTGTGCGGCGCGCGAGGGAGCTGAGCAGACAGCTCAGAGGAAGAGCTCCCTCGCCAGCCGCCCGCCCAGCAACCAGCCCAGCAGCCCAGTTAGCCGCAAGGCTAACAAGGCATTTGCCCTGGGCATTTGGGGGCGGCGTTTTTTGCCGCCCCCTGGAAAATGCCGCCCAAGGCAAATGCCTTGTTTGCCTCGCGGCTAATACGCCCCTGACCACGGTGCAGCCAGTTCTGCCACTGGGTAGTTGAGAATGAAAGGGACTTCCAAATCCAGACTTGGGACTTTCAAATCCAGACGGATAAACAAATACTGGCCAACCATCCTGACATCATGATGGTAGACAAGGAACGGAAGACTGCAGTAGTGGTGGATGTGACAATACCCAGTGAGTAAAACATCAGAAAGAAGGAACATGAGAAGATGGACAAACACCAAGGACTGAAAAAAGAGCAAGAAATGATGTGTTAAGTAAAAGCACTAGTAGTCCCAGATAGGAGCACTCAGAGCTGTGACCCCCAAGTTGGGGGAGTGGCTTTAACAGATTCCAGGTGGGACATCTGAGATTGCTGTTAAAGGTAGTGCAGTTCTAGGAACAACTAAGATACTGTGCAGAACCCTTAGAATCCCAGGCCTCTGGTAGAGGACTACAGAATGAGTAAAGAAAAATACATTTATATATATATATAAAATCACCCAGTAGGGGTGAGAAAATGTTATATATATATCCATCCAATTATATATGTATTTATTTTTTCAATCAGAACATTTTAATTAAATTAAATAAAAACCTATATAATAGTGATAAACTAGCTTGTGCCTCATACAATTCTCAAAATTAGGCCAGAAAAAAAAATTTGATTTATGATGCACACCACTGAAAAGGTTAAACTTTGCCTCACATACAAACAAGCTCTTGGGATAATAATATAATAATATAATTGCATATTATTACACATTAACTAGCAGCTATATGCTACACTTCTTTAATTAAAGCACACTGGAAATCTCTTCACTGTTGAAGAAGTGTGTTTTTGCTGATCACATAAAACATCTTCATTTTTAATTGTATTTGTTTAATATGCATATAGTTAAAGCATCTTATGTTTTATTGTGATATCACTCATTCTGCTGCCACGTTGAAATGTATACATTATTATACTAATAGTATTCTGTGTTTTTGTATAAAATATCTCCTGATTGTACATGCTATACAATGGTCTACATGATGATTAATAAATGAATTATTAACTGTTTAAAGAAAAAAAAAAAAAAGAATTATTAACTGTTTAAGGTTTGGTAGTATTTCTAAGAGTATCTTGTTTATTAACATTTTTATATTTTGTACTGCTCTTAGTTCTGTTATGCAAACAGCTTTAGATTTTCCAGAAAGTATTACAAAGCTATACCCATGTATCAATACATTTAAAAAAAAAACAAAATTACAAAACCAAAATGATGTATGAAAGAAATTCAGCCATTTTAACAGAATTAACCATTTTTGCAAGCGTCTAGATTCGAATGAGTTACAAATGAGTTAAAAACAAACAAACAAAATTGGCTGATAATACATGATGGGAATCGTAGTCCATAACACTTGGCATGCTAAGGGTTGCCATTTTATCCCTGAACTACAACAGCTGAAAATGCTCTACCAGTAAAATGATACGAATGAGGCAGTTTGCCAGAGTGAAAATGCAGTATTAAATCATTTCTATACATGCTAGTTATCAAAGAATGGTATCATTCTAAATGAATGAAATCTGTGTATTCCTTCACTTACATTGAAGAAGGGCCATGTCTTTAGCATTCATCAATCTTCATTAGTTACTGATTCTGGACCAAAGCAGAGAGATGTTCTGGTAACTGCAATACGTGTGAATAGATCATAATGAACGTGCAGACTGGCAATGACCTTTTAATGCCAGCTGGAAGACAGAGCACCACTCCCTGTAGGATTTTCCATGAGGAGGGTTAAGGGACCAATCCCCTCCCTCAAAAAGCACAAAAGGGAACATCCAGGAGAGAGCAGGGTCATTTAATGGAAAATGATTACTTATAGTATTTACACAAGGAATCATTATATGTACCATGCATCATTTGGAAAGAGAGGTTTAACCCGTATGTTGCTGTCTCTATTTCTACATCATAGATTATTTGAACAAGGTGATAAAAGCAGACGTAGTATTGATTCAGATAACAGGCCTAGCATCCAGATTCATGATCGTGAATGTAGAACTTATGCCTTTTACCCCCTCACAAGTGCATATAACTGTATATTTATAGCATATTTATCATAGGACTAAGCCAAGTTTAAGTTATTTCCCAACTTTAAGGATGTCCAGAGCAGAATGCTCAGTTTGAAGACAAGGAGTGCTTGACTACAGTTGGTTGGTAGATGCAGTTCTAATTCACCACGATATATTGTTAGCCTACCTTTCCAGGGTTGCAAACCAAGATCGTAAACTCGAATTGACAGATATTGTTTAAGCAGCTGATATAATTAATCACCAACTTATTAGCTCTGACCCCCAAATGCTTCCTTTCTTGATGACCTGACACAGAGAGGAACGCATGAAAAGATCTAAGGGAGAGAAGGGTATAAGAATCTACCCTAATATCCTTAGTCACAGAGAGTGGCAAAACAAGGAGTATTTAAGACAAATACATGCCATGGACATTTTCTTTTTTCAAGAAAGAAAGTCCTGCTTCTTTTTCTTGGGCTTTACCAGCCAGCCTATGCAGAAGTGGTCATAAAGCTTTATGGCTCTGCAAAATGATGTTAATTGCCCACCTGTATTTTTTTTAAAGCAGAACCCTCAGTGGAGATCCAGTGATTATAGGCACAAAGGATCCACACCAGCAATATGTTTTGAAGTAAACTATTAGGGAAAAAACAGGAGAAATTCTGGCAGAGTGTCTCAGAAACTCCAATACTAGAATAGAACAAACTTCTGTTCTGGCATGGCAGAATACAGTATTAGGTCAATTCTTAGCAAACAAATGTGGGGATTCAGTTACATATGACTATATTGTGTTAAGGCCAATGCTATGTCTCAGTACCCCAATATCGGTGGGTTCTACACTCATTTTAACATGGGAGATTAAACTATATTTTATTTTGTGTGTGCTGTTACCTAATCTGTATTTTGTACCTAAACCTCAACCAACATTTATTGTACCACATGCCAAAAGCTGAGAATTTCTGTAATATTTTTTCTAATACATTTTTCATCATCTGCATACCCTGTACATTCAGTGTCATCCATTAGGCACCTAACAATTGTGATAAATAATAACTATTAGGTAGGATTGCCACATCCACCATGTTTTCTAGGACACATCATTATATCATGTTGAGTGGCAGCACATGAAAATGTTACTCTGGAGGGGGCGGGGCCGGACCACCATTCTGACTGGTCGCATGCAGGAGAGGCTCCGGAGGAATCTGGTCTCTTAGGCAAATACTGCAGCTCTAACACTCGCATGGTACCCACAGAATGTACCCACGGTTGCGGACAAAGTGGCAGACCCCGAGATCGGGAGTTTCGGGTCCCAAGTGGAACGCACAAAACTTCGGGGACTGCGGCCTACTCGGGAGGGAGCAAGGTGGACGGCCGCTGCCCTGTCTCCCTTCCCGGACACCGCAAGCCGACCTGATGTAATGCCTGCCGGTCCCGTTTCCCCCTCCCTTTGGATCGGGGGGGGTCATCCCGGTCCCAATAACGGAGGGCTCGAGAAATGTGGAGAACAAAAGGCAGAGGGCTCCCGGGGCATACCTGCAAAGATGGCGACGGCGCAAAGCAAGACAGCAACAGCTCCCGCCCAGGGGAGAGATGCAGCACTACTCACCGAAACGTGTAGCAGGCCCAGTGGTGAGTCCACCAATGCGAGAACCACAAACTTGCACAGACACCGAGCCCGCCGAAACACGTGGAGACTCACAACCCTGAAAAGAGAAGCCCTGCTGTTGACACACTGGGAACCCCTGAAATAATTGCTAGGACTAGCCGGCCCATGCTGTATTACCGCCACAGATCCGTGATGCCACCCTCAAACAGACCTCAGGTCTCCAGAGACTCCCTTGCGGTGCAACATGCCAACACAGTGTCCGCTGGACCTCACATAGACGCCTGTAAGCTTACAGCAGTTGGCGGACGCCGGTGCAAACAACAACCACCGCAGGGACACCGAAGGACAGGCTGGAAGAAAGATCAGAGGGACTAGTGTGACTCCCGGCAGTCCAGAAAATCCATCCCTACACAGGACTCTCTAGCTAAAGAGCATCCCAGACAATACTAGACAGCCTGAGGACGCTATCCTGACAAATAAACTGCCTGTCTTATTAGCATGCTAGGCTACTCACCATGCAACCTCCCACTCAGCATGACACAATCTTGCTAGGGCTCCACCGCTCAGAGACTCCCCTCCACTATCTCTACAAGATAATCTTAATTACCATAGGCTCACTCACAGCTCAAAATCTGTACCTGATGTTAACTTGCACAGCCAGTAAACTCATTAACTGCGTAACGACCACATAGCCATACATGTATAGTCTAACTACTCTACATAAATTCCACTCAAGTACTCCAAGCGTGTCATCTCTCATAAAAATTAAATGTGCTGATTACTCTGCCATGATATTGTATGCCGCTGAATAGCTTGCATTTGCTGTCATGGCGCTACAAGCTTGTCTGTAAACGTATGCACAAGAAAAATAAAGAATTAAAAAAAAAATGTTATTCTGTATTATTGATCATGTAAATGCTGCAGGATCTATGATTGATTTATCACCTGATTTACTACCTGTAGCATTTGACTTCTACATACTGTCAGCACTTTCTGTATGATGCCCATCAATTTGTATAAATCATATGTGTCTAGAAAACATGGTGGATGTGGTATCCCTACTATTAAGACCTTAATGAATCAATAAGGCAATTCTTAGTTGTGCAATTTACATGATTGCACCTAGTGCTCAGATGTGCCTGTCGAGGACGTGAGAATTATATATTTTTTAATGGCTCAGTGAGAAATAGGGGTGTGGGACTATAAATAGTATTTACTATTACAACATATACAGTCATGTTAAAAAGGATGTACACACTATTTGAATTATATGGTTTTAAATATCAGGGTAAATTAACAATCATGTGTTCCTTAGCAGGTCTAAGGGTGCCTAACGGCCAAAGGCCAGCCCTGGACAGATGGCCTCACATTTGACTCTAGAATATTTTGGTATAAATGTGAGTTCATGGTCAGCACAATAACTGTAAGGTTCCCAAATCCTGTGGCTACAAAACAAGCCCAATTCATCACCCCTTCACCACCGTGCTTGACAGTTGGTATGAGGGTTTTGGCAAAAACCAAACACAGAATATCAGCACAAACATGGTGCTGTGCATTATGGCCAAACATCTCCACATTAGTCTCGTCTTTCCAAATGATGGACTTTAGATTACTTGAAAATGGCCCTATAACCCTTCCCAGTTTGATGGGCAGCAAATATTCCTTATATAAGGTCATTGCTGATGTCTTCCCACTTTGGCATTGTGTTAACACACCTGAATGTTCCAGACCAGCAAACTGCTAAAACTTCTGCTGTTATAAAGGTGGTCAAACTTGGTATTGATCAATAAATGAAGACCATTTTATTAGCAGAACCTGTCTACTACTTAGCCTCTTAACTCCTAAGGAAGCAGTAAGAGTGTACTTAGTTTTTCGCACATGGCTTCACTATTTTGGGTTTATTTTGGATTTTGTTTTTAAATAAATCATGACAGTGTAATAGGTCATGTGCTGTTGTATTTACCCAATTGTAACACCTGCTATTGATCAGATGATTGTTACTATGTTCTGATATGTAAACTGTAGAATTCAAAGAGGTGTACTTTTTTTCCCCCATGACTGTAGGACAGGAATATCTCTTAGCCCTTTTTTTCCTTGCAGCAACACTTGCTACTGTAAGTATTTTGCAAAGCTTGGCATCATCTTTAGACCATTATCATGTAAAAGTAAACATTTCAGAGAATCACCCACCTGTTTTGCTGTTATTAACAATTCATGACAACTAGCATTTGGCCGCTTGGAACAAATTGCACTCCAGAGGAGTGCTGTTTCTACCTTTCAAAAGAAAACCAAGTGATGGCATGAGTATTGTTCATGGTAACCCAATTAAAGATTCAACATATTACTTGCTCATCCATTTTGTGCCATAAGCATTACCTCTACTGAGCAAGGACAAATGATGAAAGAAGAGAAAGTGTAGGATGAAAATGTAGGCGATGAAGATGGTTCATTTGCCATTTGGCTTATCCCTCCTGGAACATCAACCCTGTTACATATCTTAGTATCATCAGCAAAAAGACATACGTTACCATCAAGACCTTTTGCAATTTCACTAATAAAAATATTAAAGAGAATGGGTCCAAGTACAGATCTCTGAGGTACCCAACTGGTGACAAGCCCATGCCTCGAATAAACTCAATTGACTACAACCCTCTATTGCCTGTCACTCAGCCACTGCCTTACCCATTCAACAATATTGGAATCCAAACTTAAAGATTGCAGTTCATTGATAAGCCTTCTATGTGCAACAGTGTCAAAAGCCTTACTGAAAAGAAATGTAAGAAATGTCTACTGCACCACCGAGATCTATTATTGTTACACAATCAAAAACATCAATAAGAATAGTTTGGCATGATCTCCCTGAGGTAAACTCATGTTGTCTCTGATCTTGAAATCCATGTGTTTTTAGATGTTCAACAATCCTATCCTTTAACATTGTTTCCATTACTTTCCCCACAACTAAAGTAAGGCTTATTGGCCTATAGTTGCCTGACTCCTACCTACTACCTTTCTTGTGAATGGGCACAACATTCGCTAACTTCCAATCTTCTGGGACGACTCCTGTTAGCAATGATTGGTTAAATAAATTTGTTAATGGTTCTGCTAGTACACCACTAAGCTTTTTTAATAACTTTGGGCGTATTCCATCAGGTCCCATTGACTTATTTATCTTTACTTTTGACAGTTGAAATAGAACCGCTTCCTCTGTAAACTCACATGTAACAAATGACTAATTTGTCCTTTTTCCTAACTGAGGCCCATTTCCTTCATTTTCATGTGTAAATACTGAACAAAAATATTAACTGAGGCAGTCAGCAAGACCTTTATCCTCTTCTACATACATCCCTTCTTTTTTTTAATCTAACTAATCCTTGTTTGACTTTCCTGTTCTCATTTATGTATCTAAAAAATGTTTTGTCCCCTTCTTTTACTGACTGTGCTATTTTCTCTTGTGTGTGTGACTTGGAAGCTCTTGTAACTTGCTTAGCCTCTTTCTGCCTAATCCTATGGATCATTCTGTCTTCCTCACTCTTTTTTTATAATTACTAAATGCTAACTTTTAGTTTTTTACTATTTTGGCCACATCTGCAGAGTACCACAGTAGTTTCTTGAATTTTTTTGCTTTTACTGACAAGCCTAATGCAATTTTCTGTTGCCTTCAGCAGTGCAACTTTTAAATAATCCCACGTCTCTTGGATTCCATTTAAATTGCTCCAGTCTGATAATGACTCCATTACAAATATTCTAAATTTAGAAAAATATTTTTTTAACCCCTTAATGACGAGTGACAGATGAGGACCGTCACAGAGGGGAGACCCTTAACGACGAGTGACGGACCTCGTCTGTCACGCGGTAAAATTAGCCCCAGATCGATGGCGATCGTGGGGTTAATGGTGCTCCGGTCTGCCTCTGTATTAGAGGCAGACCAGGAGCACCCGATCGGCTGCCCCAGCACCGGTGCTCGCTCTGACAGGCTGTCAGAGCGAGCACATGTGCTCAGTATACTTACCTTCCGCCTCCCTGCACTTCCTGGTTCACTGTGAAGTGCAGGGAGACGGATCAGTTCTGATCCTGCCCCCTGTGTAAAAAACTAAATAAAGTTAGAATCAAATTCCACCCCCCTTTACCCATTTTAATAAAAAATTAACTCCTTCCCTGCCAATTGATCACTGACTACAGTGATCAATTGGCAGGGATTACATTTTACTATTATCTGATTTCTTTTTTTTTAACCCCTAAAGGTTAATTTTTTTTAACCCTCAGGGGTTAAATTTATTTTATTAATTAATTTAAGTATTTTAAAATTATATATTTAGCTAGCTGGAGTGGGTGACAGTTAGTGGGGAATTGGGGGATTTGGTGTTAGGCTAACTAGGGGTTTTAAAATGAGCTAAAAAAAAACCAGTTTTTAGAACGTTTAAGTAAAAAATAAAAAAACACCCCGCTTTACCCAGTCCAAATAAAACTTAACCCCTTCCCTGCCAGTCGATCACTGCCTACAGTGATCAAAATACAGATCACAGTATTATACTGTGATCTAAATTTTTAACCCCTGAGGATAAACTTTTATTTATTTTTTAACCCTCAGCGGTTCAATTTATTTAATTAACTCATTTAAATATTATATAATTATATATTTTGCTAGCTGGGGTGGGTGGGAGTTATGGGAAAATGGGGAATTTACGGTTAGTGCTGCTTACTGCTAGTTAGGGGTTAATGGTAAAAAAAAAAAAAAGCTTAGAAAAATTTTAAATCTGTAATAAAAAAGAAAGTTTAGGAAAGTTTAAAAAAGTAAAAAAAATACATTTAAAAATGCTCATTACCCCTGCACCTGGAACAAACTAGAGAAAAAATGATCCCACGCTAAGGTTTCAAAATATGCCTTTTGAATTAACTCAGGGTGTATTCTTTAATAAATAGTATGTGTTTGTGGGGAAGTTTCAATAACCAACCATCTAAACTACTCCAAATTGGAACATGGACACAGCGTAAAACTTCACAGTTAGAAAAAAACTGAATATACCTGAATATAAAAAAAAACCTGAATATACATGGCAAAGGTACATACGGGGATATTGCTGTACTCAGCCGACATAGCTGAGCAACATATGAAGTATTATACAGTGGTAGCACACATAAGGTTTGCAAAATATACTGTGCAAACTCACTTTGTGTGTCAAAAAGGCAGAAAAAACGCTTATTACCACTACACCTGGTACAAGCTAGCGGAAAAATGATCCCACGCCAAGGTTCAAAATAAACCCTTTTGAAATACCCTGGGGTGTCTTCTTTAAAAATGGTAGGCCTTTGTGGGGTAGTTTGAATTTAAAACCTGTGAAGATGCTTGGAAATTGCACATAGGCCCAGCGTCAAAATTCAAAGTTCGGTAAAAACTGATATGGCTTGGTCTCCTATATGGCACTGTAGCTTCATGAAATAGCGCCAAAGACATTCATTGGGGGTGTCTTTTTACTCAGAAGACTTAGCTGAGCATAATTTGGGGGTTTTGAACTTAGTGGCACATATGAAATATACAAAATGCCCAGCAAAAATGCAATCCGTATGTAAAAAATGCCCAAAATTATTTTTTACCACATACGTTGGCATATATTGGTGAAAAATGGGGGCATGCTAAGGCACAATATGCACCTTATGAGATACCCTGGAGTGTCTACTTTTACAAATGGTAGACCTTTGTGGGGTTTTTTGGAACAGTCAAACTACTATAATACCCCGAATGAAAGCATAGGCTTATTAAATCCGTCTCTCAAAATTCTACTGTGAATACTGAAAAGGACAGGTCTCCTATATGGCACTGTAGCTTCACGAAATAGTGCCAAAGACATACAATGGGGGTGTCATTTTACTCAGCAGATATAGCTGAACACAAAATAAAACTTTGTACAGGAATAGCACACACCAACTTTACAAAATACACATGAGAAGTTCTTTGTTATAAGTTTGTGTGTCAAAAACAAGGTTGGCGGTGAAATGGCCAAGTAGAAAGTGTCAAAACAACCTTAGTAAATAGCCTGTGATGTCGTCTTTATATAAATATATACTTTTGTATGGCAATTTTGTTTTCTTTTATGGCTATTAAGCTTACAAGACAAACATACCAAATTCTAAAATCGCTCCACATTAAAAAGTTTATTTTACTTGTGCTTTGTGACCTGTAACTACCAAAAAAACCTTAAAATCCCAGACACATTATATATACTGTAAATCAGAACAACTAAAGTAATTTATTTTTAATTACTTTCCTTAACCTGCACTAATTATGCACACATTATTATTGCAAAAACTGTAAAAAAAACACAAAATGTTCTTTTTTTTGCATTTTTCTGTATTTCTTTATAATAAATAAGCATATATATATATATATATATATATATATATGCTACATCAAATTAAAGCCCTTTATGTCCTTTAAAAACCGGTATATAATATGTGTCGGTGCAATAAATTAGTAAAATGCAAATTGCAGTTGAACGCAAAAAGCAAAAAATGCTGTTGTCATTAAGTGAAAGACAAGCTTCTGAAACTCTGTCCTTAAGGGGTTAAAGTCTAAAACTTTGTTTTTGTGTGGTGTGACTCAGTCACTGTTCTTATATTAAACCACACTGACTGATGATCACTGGATCCTAAACTTTCACCTACAGTAATATCCGATACCAAATCTCCATTTGTTAACACTAAATATAGTATGGCCTCTTTACAAGTTGGCTCCTCAATGACTTGTTTTAGAGACAATCCCAGTAGGGAGTTTAGAATATGTGTGCTCCTGGCACAAGTAGCTATTTTGGTTTTCCAATTCACATCAGGAAGATTTAAGTCACCCATGATGAAAACTTCCCCCTTCATTATCATTTTAGCTATTTCCTCAACTAGTAGATTATCTAACTCTTCTATTTTTCCTGGGGGTCTATAAATCGCAGCTACACAAGTTACTGTGTGATTACCAAATTCTAACATAACCCAAACGGACTCTATCTTTGTCTCACTAACTTTTATTAGACAAGATTTGATGCTATCCTTCGCATACAGGGCAACCCCTCCCCCTTTCTTCCCTTCCCTGTCTTTTCTATATAAAGAGTACCCTAGTATTGCTATGTCCCATTCATTTTTCTCATTATACCATGACTCAGTAACAGCGACTAAATCTACATTATCAGTTGCCATTATTGCCACAAGTTCATGGATCTTATTCCCTAAACTGCGAGCATTTGTAGACATGACTCTAAGCTTATCATTTTTTAACACACTTGCTACAGGCACCTTCTGTCCTTGTTTTAGGGGGCAATTGGATTGATGTTTTATCACACTCCCCCCCCCCCCCCCTTCTAGTTTAAATACATCCTAGCAAAACCATCTTTTTTGTACAGTTTCCATTCCAAACATAGCTACCATGAGAAATAAAGCCAAATACAACTCCAGTATGGAAAAATTAAATGTTATATGTTTGTTAGGAGCTTTTTATGAATATCCAGTCTATGGTATTTAAAAAAAATATATATATTGTTATATATGCATTAATATGTATGAAAATATCACATATAAAAATGACCAAACCATATATAATTAAAAAAAAATAAAAATAAAAACCTAGGATTTCATTACTGCTTGATCAAAATGTAGTTTAGAAAGACTTTGCAACCCTATGATGATTCCATATCTCCTACTTTCCATACTTTGGGTACCGTGTGGATGTAACATTGATAAAATCTGTATGTTCCAGGTCACAATGATAAAAATGCAGTTATTGACACTCAGATCTGATGCAGGACATACATTTTTGACAGTTATTGTTGTCATACAAGTAACGTTCTACTTCATAGAATGTCTAGTTTTATGCACATTTTAGTTACTTTAGTCACTGTGAGCTACTGTCAAGCCTCACAACAGTCCCAATTTTGACACGACAGTCCCTTTTTCAGGGTTCTCTCTCACCATTCTGACTTTGTTTCCTGGTCTTGCTTTTGGGGACACCAGTGAACTGTCTCCATAGAATATAGCACAAGTGAGTCATCAGAAACGCTGGCGTTACACTTAACACATTAGGATCATGCAAGAGCACTGTTAGAGCACTCGCTGCATGGTCTATCCTAAATATTCCTGCCCCACCACCTTTCTGAGGGATCTTTGAGCGGGACTACTGACCCTTCCCTGTTCAACCATCTACCAGTGTCATTTTTCAGAGAACACTGATGCTGGGGGGTATGGACTATGTGGAATGCTTGAATACAAATGATTACCTTGGACAAACTAAACAAAATCGTAAATTATGGAGGCTAAGAAGAGACTTACTATTTTACCCCTTAAGGACACATGACATGTGTGACATGTCATGATTCCCTTTTATTCCAGAAGTTTGGTCCTTAAGGGGTTAAAGAACAACTGTCAATTTTTCTCTTCTCATTTTTTAAAATGGATTGCATTTAATCAAACTCAATGGTTATTTTTTAATGACGTGTATTGATTGAGGTATTTTTTCTTTTTTTTTTTGTGGCTGAACAGTTATGTTGGGTTACACTCTATAGTTATCTGACCAACTGCTGTGATTGCTTACTGTGCTCTCTGTGAAATTGTACCAGCTGACAAGTTAGGTTAAGCAACAGTTTGTCAGGTAACAGTAGAGTTTGTTCCAACATGGCTGCAGAATTCAAATAAATAAAAAAAATACCCACACTACCGATATCTGTAATAAAACAAAAAACAAATAACCACATACCACACAGCCTGACTGACACATATAGCATATATATCACAGCCTGCCTGAGATAAGTTGGAGTTACATTACCATACTACAAGTACGATTTGCCATGGTCCTCACCATGTACTCAGCCTCAATAGATTGAGCTGTCTATGGGCTAAGCTTTGTCCAAGGCTCCATAAACATTAAAGACTGTCCTGTCACTGACACAGCTAGAGAGCTGGAGGTGAATGCAGGAGTCTTGTATCATGTATTCACATCCTTCACTACTCCATATTTATTATGCAGCTTAATTAAAGTTTGGATTGTGATTTAGGAGATATCGATCTGACAGTTTTTGAGAGCAGGTGGTTCAATTTCCCTATATTTTCTAAGCTGCAAAGGAGTGTAAACTATATTTGCCAGATATGAGGTAAAACACATAATCTGCATCCACAATACTTGCAAAGGGTTGATTAGGTGTTCCCCCTGCTTAAAACACACTAGATTTTAAATACACTACAGTGGAGACTCAAAGCTAGGTTGCGGATGACCCTCTATACTCAACAATCTACTGCACTATATATACTATCACTAGGTTCATGATTTATTCTTACATTTCTAAATGTAAATCTCTCAAATGGATTGCTTTAGAAAATAGTTGAATGGTTAATGTCACTTATTCCCTATGCACACGTCTACTTTAAAGTGTAAAATAGATTTATTTTTTTTCGGTCGCCCAGAAGAGCACTGCAAATCCAGAATCCTTTTCCCAGGTTGGAACTTAGGAGAGTACTGTTCTCTTTGATGTCTTCAGGTTCAAATACACCAGGAATTAAAATGAATAACCCAACTCACTTTTCTTCTCATGTCTCCAGAGTTCGCATATTAATACTCCTGTTTTTTTTTTTTTATCTGTAGAAGTATTTCTTTTATTCATCACCACATCTAATGAATATGTCTATCTAGCACGGAGGAACATGGTATGAATGGTTTTAATATCAGACAATGACCTCTTATCATAGAAATGTGGTGGCAGGCAGTGTATCCAGTGGAGGTGCAGGTACATGATCCCATAATTTTTACCAATAGTCCAAAGGACATTACCCCATTCTGACCAAAGTAGTTTGTAACAAGCTTTAAACTTTCTAAATGCACTACTGAGCCTCTTCTTATTCAAAAATGTTAAATTGATGTCTGATTAAATATATTATATGGTCATTTACAATATGCTTCAACTCACTGGTTATCATAGGAATCAGTAAAAAGCAATTAATGGGTCGGACTTAAATGGGCGCTCTAGGCACCATAACAACTTAATCTAAATGCCCCCATTCTCGAATGATTAAACCCCAAAGTTGCCTCCAGCGCTGATCTCAACTTTCTCCAGGCAGAAATTTTGTTTCAGAAAGCACGGAGTGCCCCCGGGCAGGGGTACCACTGATTGAAGTTCAGCTGACGCTCTCTGCCAATAAGTGACTCCCCATTTACAAAACTGCATTGAAAATGTACATTTCTTTTCAAGAACCGAGAAGGTAAGAAGAGTGCACCTAGGCGTCTCCTGGCATCATAACTACCTCATTTAGATTTATGAAGTGTTCTGGTACATAGATCACACTCCTGTAGACTCACTTCTCAATTCTCATGCCATTTAAGGTCTCAAGTTAGATTCCTCAAGCCCAAATCTTTTTGATTCCTTAAGCCTTCTGTATGAGATATCAAAGCTCTAACAAGATGACTGATAAACCATCAAACCCTTTTTATTTATTTATTTTTAAAACTAATATTATGAATTGATTAAACACTGGCTAACACTAGCAGGGGTTGCAGCTAAATTAATGCAGTATTTAGGCAGTTAAGAAAGGCATTCTGAAATCAAAATGCATATTCTTAACTTCTTTGTACAAATTAATTAAAACTATTCACTCTGTAACCTTTATTTTCCCTTCAACAAAATCGCAAGGGGGGGAATATTGAGGAAGGGGGAGGTTGGCAAGGGGCGAGATATTGAGTAAGAGTGAGGTTGGCAAAGGGGCTGGAGATATTGAGGAAGGGGGGAGGTTGGCAAGGAGGTGGAATATTGAGGAAGGGGGAGGTTGCTGTTCTTGCACTCATGGGCTTCAAAGTAAATAAAAGAGCAAATTTATTTTAACCCCTTAAGGACCAAACTTCTGGAATAAAAGGGGAAAATGACATGTCAGACATGTCATGTGTCCTTAAGGGGTTAAGGAGATGTGCATTTGCATATAGCCAATGTTTCAGTCCAATTACCTTGACATATTAAGAAAAGTTTGGTAATGGGACTGAAATTATGAATATATGCTGTTGCACAGCTGTAAAAAAAACTAATGTTATTTTGTTGATTTTGAAGTCCTATGGGTATGTTCTGCACTTTGGCTGTGATCATCACACTTGATGATGTCAGCCAATCCAATGCTTTCCCATATGAAAGCATTGGGAGGCTATTGTGCATGTGTGGCAAAAGGCCAATCGGCCAATCAGCATCTCTATGGGGAACGTTCAGTGTCTCCATGCAGACCCAATCTAATAAACTGCCCACAAATCTAATACATTGCCCCCAAATCGAATACACTGCCCCCCTCCCCCGCAATTTAATACACTGCCCCCCTCCCTTTCATCACTAATACACTGCCCCCTCCTCCACCCAATTTAATACACTGCTACCCTCCCTCTCCCAAATTCATACACTGCCCCCCCCCCAATTAAACACACTACACAGGAAGATCCCCCAAGCCCCTCTTTCACTACCTTAAGATGAGCCGCCCATCCTCCAGTTACAGCCCTGCTCTTCTCTGCTCAAGCAGGCCAGACGCTCTTCCCTCCTGCTCGCAGTGCCGGAAGAGGGAGGGGCTGGGCTGGCCTTCTCTGCAGACAGACAGACACTCTAAGCTCTTGTAGCCACAGGAGCACACGATTGGTCGTGGGAGGGAAGACAAGAATCAGTTGCAGCCACAACACAAAGCGGCCACAGGACAGGTGGGCAGCAAAGATAGTCATTGTGGGCCGCAAGTTTGACATGCTTGAAGTAGAGTGTTCACATTCAGCATCATCAAGCAGAGCATGATAATGCTGAACTCTGTGAACACTTCTCATAGAGAAGCCTGATGATTGCTGCACGTGTCCAATATGACCTCAATGCTTCTCTATGAGAAGCATTGGATTTGACTAGAAATCATCCATCAGAGCATTCTCAGACCATGATAAACAGCTGCAGCATCAAGCCAGTGAATCACTAGATAAAGGGTGAATTTAGCTGCTTTTTTGCATTACACATGGGGCCCAATAATCTAAAACAAGAGACGAATGTGCCAACATAATATTATTTATATTAGACAATATAACTTTAACACACATGCCTTTATAAGCAACCAAATCAATCATATCAACTTTTTTATTTATAGATTCCTTCTGTTTATTAGTAGAAATGGTGGATCATGATTCTATCAAGCAGGGATGTCATCCTGGTGATGGATAAGGTGAAGAATCACTTAACTGACAAATCAACACAATCTACAGTAGACTGTGATGTCAGCTATGGCTGAAATGGAAAATAGCCAAGTGCATGCAACATTTCAAAAGATACTGCATGAGTAACAATATAATGACGTATTCTGGTACCCTCAGTCTAGAGATATGATGTCCTACTCTGGTGTCCTCAGGCTAACCTGACACAAAGAGGGAAGAGGGATCTGGCATTCTCATGATCTCTTGAACAGTCATCAGGTGGTGATATCATAGAGGAAGTAGAGCTGCCGGGCTTATAAGTGCCACTTATTATGGCTTAAAAAAGCAAACTTACACTCTATGTATACACAAAAAAACCCAGAAAGGTATCTTGTGCATTATACAGTTGTTTCGATGGAACTAAAAGAAAAGCAGAAGATCCTATAAAATCTAGACAACATTTTCCTAGGAGAAAAAAAAAAATCAAGGGACTCCAATGAATAAGGAAAATATTTTGTCAAATCAAATGGACATTGTTAATAAGTTTAATTTAATTTAGGGATTCATAACTAGCCTGTATAGGGACAAATTAAAGTATATTTAGTTAGGGAATGTAATTGCTTCTTTTTTTCTGCTACAAAGCAGACCTCTTGGCGGAAATGTCATTCTAGAGAGTAGGCCTTAGATTGAGAATTAATTTAAAGGCCCTGCTGGTCTGCAGCTTAATGACTTAATCAGGTTTGCTCTATCACTGCTTCTGAGCTTGCAGGCATAATTCAGGTCATGTAAAACACAACTGAGAGGCTTCTCTCCTAGCCCCATCAGGTGAACTGAGACTCCAAGCTGAAAGTGCACCCATGCTATTATTTTATTTTAAAAGAAACCAAAAAACTAACATATTCTACAGTTCAATAAGCAATTCTAATAACTCAAGCCAATAAAGAACACAGATGACATAGCTCTTAAAACAGAATATTCCAACATATTCAATAGTACATATTTGGAACAGAATTATGTGCGTCTAATATCATGTGAATGTAAATACGTTACTGAGTTACCAGTACATGAAAATACAAAAGAAGTAAACATATGCTAAAAGACATATACATATGCTGCGGATGAGTTAATGAGCCTGCAATGGCTATGAACAATATACCAGGGGAAAAATATAGATAGAAATATGCATAGAAAGAGAGCAAAGAGCACAGAGAAATGTTTCAACTTTAGATATTTTGGACTAATATTTACACTTTCCAGATCAACCAGCAACAACACCAACTTCTTGAATGATACTGTATAGGCTGACAGATAACGTGGCCCCTTATCCTAATGTTAATGTGTACGTGATATCATTAGCAGTATTGTGCTGATCGTTTTCCATAGATCTCACCACCCACTGTGGAATTAAAGAGCTTTTATGTTTTTTATGAATCCAAATGTATTTCAACTCATGCAGAGATTTCCGACATCTTCTAATTGCTGTTTCTACAGCCTGTAATACCCCAATCATATTTTCATACATATCTAAATCTAACAGAAAAGGAACATTGAGCAACATGCTAATTTTAAACAACTGTTCAACATTCCATTACGGTTTGTGCATGTGTATGGAAAATATCTATTTTTTAACTATACTATTGCAGTTTAAGGTCCACTGTAAGCAGCATAGCCAAATCAGTCTATTTTAGTGGCTATGGTGCCAAAAGACTGTCGTGATTATAACCCAGTTTTTTTTGTCAAACCAGTTTGAGATAATTAATGTCATCGAAATGTGGACAAAATTGGCAGTTTACCATCCACATTAGCAATATAGCGGACACATGGGTGTCCCTCAGTTTGTGTCAAATCAAGTCCAAACTGTTTGACACAGAACCGGGAGATGGTGTTAGTAGCCTGCTAGCACCATAACCACTGCAATGGGTTGATATGTGCATATAAGCACTTAGCATTTGTATATAGAAATTGAATTACAAAAGGTAGCGGAAGTTATAATTATTCATTGACTTGTACTGAATACCCAACAAACAGCTGATTTACCATAATTCTCTGAATTGAGCAGATCAAATGTAAATGGTTACAATGAATCCTGCTGAATTGACAGATGTATTAATATTTTCTAGCAGCATGATCCCATAGCTGTGACTTTAACCCCTTAAGGACCAAACTTCTGGAATAAAAGGGAAACATGACATGTCACACATGTCATGTGTCCTTAAGGGGTTAAACAAACAAACAAAAAAAAACAGATATGTTATATGTTTTAAATAAATAATTAAAACTAGTAAAGTGGCACTTACCTTTACCTAATCACTCATGATGATGCATCAGTAACTTTGTAGATTGCTGGATAAGGGTAAACTCCATCCCAAGACTCAGTGTGTCAAATGAAACAGGATTCAAAGATACATGCTATTTCTGTGCTCAGCCAACCTGTTGCTTCTCATAACGAAGAACTGAATTCTCTTTGCTTCTCTATGGAAGAACTGAATTATCTATGGTCTTAAGGATAAAGTGCCTTTAGTGGTTTTCTGTCTGACAGCTATTCAAGGTGCTGCATTTTCTTGGAAATAGCAATGGTTTACATTATCAGAGTCAAAGGACAGCGTATATGCACAAATAGCACTGCATCAAGATGTAGTGGATTTAGTAGTTCAATTACTTCCTCCCTCGGGCTATCGCAGTGGGTTAACTCTCCCACCCATATAGCTGGCAATACCCTCAACCTCATTTTCTCTAATGCATGTACAGTATCTAATATTTGCAACAGTCCATTTCCTCTCTCTGATCACCACCTCTTATTGTGTGCTCTTTCCTCTCGTGGTTTTCCTCTTATCTCTCCCAATGCTCGTTCAGTGTCTCCTTTTCTAATGATACCTCCTCCCCTTGTCCTGTCTCATTTGGAGTCCCCCAAGGCTCTGTCCCCTTCTATTTATTTTTTACATTGCCTCCCTTGGCAAACATTGCCTCTTTTGGATACCACTACCATCTGTACGCTGTTAACACAACCCAATATATCTCTCCTCCCCAGACCTCTCCCTTGCCATCCTGCAACGTGTCACTGCTTGCCTTACTTCCATCTATGACTGGATGTCCTCCTGCTTTCTAAAACTCAAACTCCTTGTCTTTCCTCCTCCTAATACTGGTCCTCCTCTCTCGCGCTCCATTCAAGTCAGTGGTATCCACATAAGTCCATCCTTGCAAGCGCACTGTCTTGGTGTCAGACTTGACTCTGGCCTCACCTTTGAGCCTCACATTCAATATGTTGCCAAATCCTGTAGATTCCAACCTAAAAACATAGCCCACATCCGCCCCTTTCTTATGAAAGATGCTACCAAGGAGCTTGTCCATGCTCTAGTAATTTCCTGCAAGGATTATTGTAACCCTCTCCTGATTGGTCTTCCCAAAATCCATATTGCCCTGCTACAGTCTGTAATGAATGCCGCCAGACTGATTTTCCTCTCTAGTTGGTCCTCTCACACTTCACCCCTCTGTCAGTCCTTACATTGGCTTCCTGTATCCTATAGGAGTCATTTCAAAGTGCTAACCCAAACACATAAAGCACTGAACAATTCTAGCCCCTCATATCTCTTCACAGATCCATAGTGTGAAATGGTCTGCCCGTGACCCTCTCCTGTCTGCTGCTCGCACCCATACGGCCAACTCACGCTTGCAGGAGCGGCTCCCTTCCTATAGAATAGCCTGTCTACCCCAATCAGACTCTCCCCTAATCTTCAATCATTTAAGAAGTGCCTTAAAACCCATCTCTTTAGGAAAGCTTATGGCCTCCCCGACTAACCTCTACCTTACATACCTGTCGCTCGCTCTCTCCTAAAGGGCAGTACTCTACTCTCTCCTCCAGCTCTGCTTCACTCCCACCTTATTTGATTGCTATTTCCTGTCCTAATGTGTTTTATACCCCACCTCCTATAGACTGTAAGCTCGTTTGTAAGTTTTCGTGCCTG
This sequence comes from Pelobates fuscus, assembly GCF_036172605.1. Classification (NCBI taxonomy): domain Eukaryota; kingdom Metazoa; phylum Chordata; class Amphibia; order Anura; family Pelobatidae; genus Pelobates; species Pelobates fuscus. Next base: position 138,973,842 of record NC_086321.1, read on the forward strand.
TAAGTTTTCTTGTAATTGTCCTATTTATAGTTAAATCCCCCCTCTTATAATATTGTAAAGCGCTACGGAATCTGTTGGCGCTATATAAATGGCGATAATAATAATAATAGTAGTTAGACTTTCCCTTTAAATAGATGAACTGGGGGGGGAAAAGCAGTATACTTTTACCCATTTGGCTATGCATGCAGTACATTGTAAATTCGATCATCAATTCCCATTCTAGTGAATCACCCTGAAACAATCTTATGCTTTTGCTATTCTACTTACCGTATATTATCAGAACAGAATATAATAAGCACTTGGTATACCTCGTCAATAGATTCTATCCGTATAATTATATTTTAAACATTATCTGATACTATGCAGCAGCTACATTAGCTATGCTATATTGTACTTTTCAACTCCTTTTTTCCTGATCATTCATCAGTACCCACATGAGTATGTGCATGCCAAATTGTCTCGTGTTCTTTAAAAATAAAAAATAAAATCTTTGCATGATTCTAAAGCTCCGGTATAACAGAAGGATGTGTTTTTTTTCATTCACAGGTAGTTATTGTGTCCCATTACAGATGATGTTCATCTTCTTGAGACTCTGTAACTGAATAAACTGGGCAACCCATAATAAACCAGCAAAGGAGAAGGTAAGACTTGTCCTTCCATTTAGGACAAAAGCAGTGGGCATTCCAGGTGTATCTCCATCTTATAGAGGGATAATGGACAGAGCATTCTACTTGATCAACACAAGTCAAATAATGTAACAACTTGTTCTACAACTGCCAATTATATCCATTTAAATAATAGAAAGAACTTGAGATAGATGTCAACGCATGCACAATGCTAATTTGTCTGATGTATTCTTTCCAGACACCAGTTGTTGGAACGGCTTGAAAGCAAGTTGATGCTCCTACCATCTACACAAAAGGGTGAAGGAGGAGGCTACGCAAAGAGCAGTCGGTCTATATATAGAAAGGTCTGGGAAGTGTAAGGTGTTTTAGCATAGACTCCATTGAGATTTGAAATGTGAGCATTTGGATCGCAACCAAACAACAAGGAGGGAAGGTAGCAGAACTGGAGGTGAGGGTGGAGTGTGGTACTTTAGGAGAGAGCACGAGACAGGTTTGTCAGTTTATGAGACTATGGGAGGTCATAAGCTTTCCTGAAGAGTATAAGTAGTCAAACTTCTTGCTAATTGCTTGACAGTTTATGTGGGGTCCCACAGGGCACAGGTCCCCTACTCCACCCATAAGAGGCTGAACCTCTCTGCTTTGAGCTAAGCTCAGCAGTGCAAGACTTAACTCATTGGCTGAGAGCAATCAGCTGACATTCCCAGTCAATGAGCTGGGATTACACAGCAGGATTTAGCTCAGTAGAACTAATGAAAACTCTAGCTTCTGGCTCTCAGTGGAGGATGTAAACTGCGCTCACTGGATCCCAAGTAAGTTAATAAGACATTAGCAAATAGTTTGACTATTTACATAAAAAGACACTACTAGCACCATAACCACTACAGCTTGTTGTAGTGGTTATGGTGCTTGAAGTGTTCCTTTAACATTTTTAATAATACTAATGATTATAATTTTGTATTATTCCTACTACTTTAATCACAAAAAGTATTATTTTATAATGAAAATTAGTAAAGGAACAAAGACTAGTGCATGGCTATTTATATGGAAAGTAATTCCCAAAGAACCATTAATGGGGTTCTAAACTTTTATTTCTTACTTTTTGTGGAAATGTCTTTATTGGCATGAATAAATTCCAATGCTGCAGCGCTCTGCAGTCCTGACCCTTCATATATATCTTATAGTCCCATACATTTGGGTACCATTGACCCAATATGCCCAGCAGTCATTTTTAATGTTTCTCCATGGAATGTTCTCATATTATCTTTTTCTCTCCAGCATTCTCTTTCTGCAACCAGACCCTTACTTGTGCCCAATGAACTTGATAGGACACGAGGTCACACATTTAGGCTTGAAGAAAGGAGATTTCATCTAAGGCAAAGAAAAGGTATTTTTTTTACAGTAAGAGCAATAAGGATATGCAATTCATTGCCTGAAGAGGTGGTTTTGTCAGAGTCTATACAGATGTTTAAACTGCAATTGGATAAATACTTGCAAAAACATAACATACAGGGATATAATTTCTAATTAGTGGGGTAATAGCTGCTTGATCCAAGGAGACATCTGACTGCTATTTTGGGGTCAAGAAGGAATTTTTTTCCTAGTTTGTTGCAAAATTGAAAGTGCATCAGACTGGGTTTTTTGCCTTCTTTTGGATCAACAGCAAAAGCATACGTGAGGAAGGCTGAACTTGATGGATGCAAGTATCTTTTCAGCTATGTAACTATGTAACTATGTAAGAAGGTCCCAAACACAGTCTTATTTTAAGGGGTTAAATTGCTAACGAATGGTTTAACCCAAACTTTTGATGACAAATCCCAATCGCTCCTTCTTTGTGGCATGATTTAAAAGTAGCATTTATGAAGGCTAGTCCCAGTTTCACATAAACAATTTTTCCATTTGAGTTGCCTTCTGGAGATTATATCATCTGGTATCTCCTGGTCCTTTCATGGATTTCTAAGGCAGAATCTCAGGATCTACTCGGGAATGCAGTGCTCCCACGACAAGAAGGGGCCTGCTACAAATTCTGAGGACCTATTGGCAAAGAGTGGTCTTATGGGCTTATGAGCTGTAAGTGTCCTCTTAGTGGCCTCTATTGGTTTTCCAGGTTCTCTTTCACGAGTTTGGCTCAGATAGATTACCTTGTCCGATTTTGTTTTTACGAACAATTAAGCCAAACTGGTACCCAAAACTGGCCTGGATACTATTCCTCAGATTATTTTCAGTACTTCTCATTTAATAATTTCCCTAACTCGGCTATATTTCGATAATAAACAGCAAGCTTATTTCTGTTTCTTAAATGCATACCTTTCATGATATTCCATGACGACTAATGGATTTTATCTCATTTCCTATGCACATCCTGTACTATTTTGCTTCAAAAAGACCTTGTCATCTACAGACCATTTGGATAGTAAATTCACTTTCAGATAAATATGACTCTAGTCTAGTCTATAATGGGGCAATCAAAGGAGAATGGTCAATTCTCTGGCTATTAAATAACAAATCCACAGTCCAAAATGCAAAAATAAATACATATCACTATTTAGTAGATATATCCCAAATTAAAACATGCATGCATTTAATTAGGCAGTTTTCATTGGGAGGTTAAAAAGCTGCAGATAATCTTTCCAAGCACAGACTTTCCAATTCAGCTCAATGAAAACGCTTTGTAAAGTAGGTGATCTGAATCTCCAAAAGGATAACGGGGTTTAACAAAGTTAATTTATAAAAGTACCAATTTTTATGTCAGAGAGTTTATTTCAATATAATGATTTGAAGGGAGTCTTAACAGGGCTGTTTAGGAACATGGATCCTTTACTTATTGATGTAATGCTAGGGAGCTAGGGAGAGTTTTATGTGTGATTATTGACTCAAATTATCTTGTTCATTATTCCAAACTTGACATACCTAATGAAATGCATTCCAAATATATATATATATATATATATATATATATATATATATATTTTTTTTTTTTTTTTTTAAAGACATCAACATCTTTATGGCATTGACAGGGTCAATCTCACGTGTCTGCGTCATAAAATGTCTCTTATCTAAGCCTATTTTACAGCAGACTGCACATATTTTTCCGTTCCAACTAGTGATGTTTATTGACAGCTGCAGTCAGTGGCACAGGCCACCGTCACTTAGTAACAGCAATTTGTGGCTCAGAACTCAGCTTTATTTATGTAAAGAAAAGATTAATGAGGCAAGATTAAAAGCGTGCCCAGTCTGGAGATTCAGCTATTGTATGGTTATAATGAAGGTGTCCTAGTAAACTAAATGAAATGCCTTTTTCCAAGTCAATGACTTTAAAAGGAAACTATGGCTAAACTGGATATTTTTTTCCAAATCTTAAAGGAACACTATAGGGTCAGGAACACAAACATGTTTTCCTGACCCTATAGTGCAAAACCCATCATTTAGGTGGCTTGCCCTCTCCTTAGCCCCCTAAAAAGGAATAAAACACAGTTTTGGCCAATCAGCACCTCCAATCAATGCATCTCTAGGAGGAAAATTCAGCGTCCTCATGCAGAGTGTGGCGGTACCAGCCTTGCCACTGGGCATTGGAGAAGACTGATTGCCAGCCTCCTGCCATGTGACTATGGCCCCTGAGATGTATTGCCTGCTCTCCTGTACTGCTGAGGATTGCTACCCCTTAGGTGGATTTGGCTATGGAGCTTGTGTAGTGCCCTCTGTTGGTAGCAACAGTAATATGCACTACCTGAATAGCAAGACTGGTAATTTGCATATTCGGGTAGATTTGCATATCGCTAATTCTGCATGCAGGAGAGACATTTGTGTTAATTATGGTCTTCCCCACCTATTTATAAATATGTAATTATGTTATAATAAGTCACTGAATGTTGCCTGCTATGATTTGACTGTTTGTAATTTTATTGAGTTTTCACAGCAATGTTAATGTAATGACCAAATGGGCTAGTCCCAAATAAATAAAGATTTTGTCAGTTCTACTTCACCCTCAATTTGGAGTCTTGTCTCTTATTGGGGGAATCTGCTACAAGGGATTGCTATGCTCTGCATATTCCCTTGCTATAATCACTCCTAAGCTCTTTTAAGAGCTCGTTCCTACTTCGCTCTGGAAGGAAGAGAGGTTCATCCTGCGGTGGTTGTGTTGTCGGCTAGAGTGCTTGGAATCCTCAAGAAGTGCTAGGAGCATCCATCAACGGAGGTACCCAGTCGGGGTGCCAGATGATCCGTTACATTGGTGGCAGCGGTGGGATGGCTTCCTAGCCTTGGGAAAACCAGCACTACTTCAGAGATGGAAGGCCGTGCAGTATCTCCCTTTGATGCCAGGCTCCAGCAGCGACTACAGGATGTGATGCGCAGTATGGAGTATCCTATCCCAGAGGAAAAAGAGACAGAGTGGAGGGTGGCGCTTCGTACCGATCTCTGGAAGGAGGACATCGACGAAATTCGACCCTTCCGGTTCGAGGAAATCCTGACCACTAACCAGCGCCAAGCAGAACAACTAGAGCTGCGGATGCCATTATTGGGAAACCAGCCCTCAGAGGAATGGGTAAGCGAACTGGAGACGCTAGTTGAGACTGAGGTGTGGCTGGATGATTCCTATCGGGCCCTGCGGTGGCATGCTTACCACCTCTACCCATGGCTGATCGAGTACAAGTGTATTGAGGGGGAAGACTACGATGGCCCTGGTTTGTTGTGGGATACTATTGAAACTAGTCTCTGGTTCGGAGACACCGACATTGCTCGCTTCTGGTCCATCCGAGCTGAGCGGGCAGACAACTGGGACCTTACGGAGATCGATGCCATCCAGCCAGATCTATCTTTTCTTGCCAACCGGGAGTGGGAACTAGAACAGGATTATGTTTGCCTATTCCAATGTATAACGCCGCCTGTCTCTGACATGATGGGGCTTATTGACTGTATGCCACCGGAAGCATTGAGTTTAGTTCTTCCTCCCCAGCAACCAAGCCTGTTATCAGGGGACCTTGGTACTGTACCACATATGTCCCAACCAGCACCAGAGATGGAAGATCTTATTGACTTGTCCTGGGAAGACACCCAGCTGGCAGGTGGAGATGGGACCGAGGTCTCTCTACCGGCCCTACAGGGATGCTGGGCAGTCGGCCCAGATCCCCAGCGGCAGTATGTATCCCAGGGAGCTGAAGGTGCCGTCCTTCCTCCCCAGCGGCAGTGTGTGTCCTTAGGAGAGGAGACAGTTGGTCCCTCTTCCCAGCAGTCCAGTGAGTCTCAGGGAGCCGAAGGTGCAGTCCTTCCTCCCAAGCGGCAGTGTGTGTCCTTAGGAGAGGAGACAGTTGGTCCCTCTCCCCAGCAGTCCAGTGATTCTCAGGGAGCCGAAGGTGCAGTCCTTCCTCCCCAGCGGCAGTGTGTGTTACAGGGAGCTGAAGGTGTCGTCCTTCCTCCCCAGCAGCAGTGTGTGTCATTAGGAGAGGAGACAGTTAGTCTCTCTCCCCAGCGGCTGAAAGTATGTATGGGAGAGGAGCTTGTTACCCCCTCTCCCCAGCAGCTGAAAGTATGTATGGGAGAGGAGCTTGTTACCCCCTCTCCCCAGTGGCAGCTTAACCCACCAAGGGGAGACAGTAAGCTCCACAACAGTGCAGATGGGACATGCACCACTAGGGGTAGGGACAGTCGGTCCTGTCCACCACTAGGGGTAGGGACAGTCGGTCCTGTCCACCAGCAGCAGGGCTGTTTAGCCAAAGGGGAGACAGTCGGTCTCCCCCTCCAGCAGCAGGGCTGTGTGTCCAAAGGGGAGACAGTCAGTCTCCCCCTCCAGCAGCAGGGCTGTGTGTCCAAAGGGGAGACAGTCAGTCTCCCCCTCCAGCAGCAGGACTATGTAACCAAAGGGGAGACAGTCGGTCTCCCCCTCCAGCAGCAGCCCCAGATCCCGAGAGAGGAGCCTACCAACTCTTCTTTTCAGCATGGCTCCAACCAGGCTACTCCCGTGGTAGCGCTGGCACTCAGCAACCCACCAAGGCAGCCTATCAGTACCCCACACAGCCTTGTTGAGGCACCTGGACATGGACGAGCTAATCTTTTACCCAGGTGTAGTAACCATGTATTGTGGGTAGGCTGTATTACTGTTTGTGCTTCGTGGGTGGGTTGCTGGACTAACCAGGGCACTGACCGGCAGGAGGTCAGATACCCTGTTAGTCTGTTTGGAAAAGGGGAGAAATGTGGCGGTACCAGCCTTGCCACTGGGCATTGGAGAAGACTGATTGCCAGCCTCCTGCCATGTGACTATGGCCCCTGAGATGTATTGCCTGCTCTCCTGTACTGCTGAGGATTGCTACCCCTTAGGTGGATTTGGCTATGGAGCTTGTGTAGTGCCCTCTGTTGGTAGCAACAGTAATATGCACTACCTGAATAGCAAGACTGGTAATTTGCATATTCGGGTAGATTTGCATATCGCTAATTCTGCATGCAGGAGAGACATTTGTGTTAATTATGGTCTTCCCCACCTATTTATAAATATGTAATTATGTTATAATAAGTCACTGAATGTTGCCTGCTATGATTTGACTGTTTGTAATTTTATTGAGTTTTCACAGCAATGTTAATGTAATGACCAAATGGGCTAGTCCCAAATAAATAAAGATTTTGTCAGTTCTACTTCACCCTCAATTTGGAGTCCTGTCTCTTATTGGGGGAATCTGCTACAAGGGATTGCTATGCTCTGCATATTCCCTTGCTATAATCACTCCTAAGCTCTTTTAAGAGCTCGTTCCTGCTTCGCTCTGGAAGGAAGAGAGGTTCATCCTGCGGTGGTTGTGTTGTCGGCTAGAGTGCTTGGAATCCTCAAGAAGTGCTAGGAGCATCCATCAACGGAGGTACCCAGTCGGGGTGCCAGATGATCCGTTACACAGAGCATGGAGATGATGAACGGCAGAGCTGGCTACTGTGCAGCACTGCCACAGGAAGCACTTTCAGTGGCCATCTGAGGAGTGGTCACTTGGAGGTGTCCCTAGGGGAAATGTAAACAGTGCCTTTTCTCTGAAAAGGCAGTGTTTGCATTAAAATGCCTGAAGGCAATGATTATACTCACCAGAACAACTAGATTAAGCTGTAGTTGTTCTGGTGACGATAGTGTCCTTTTAAGCAGAACAAAAACAAAAAAATCAGCCATATCAGCTGATACTACTGAATTACCTTAACAAGAACCTTCTAGTGCAGAGATCTCAAACTCTGACACCCCAAATGTGGATAGCCTGCAACGCCAATAATTCTTTGAATGCAATAGATGGCCAGGTAGTTGCAGTACAACAATTTCAGGGGCTGAGGGAGGTTAGGGGTTCGTGGATATTGAGATGTCTACTATAACATTTCGGGGTGTTGCTGGTACAGAGAACAATCCTCAAAAGGTTTAGTATAAAACTTTTCCCTTTCCTATAAACGTGCAACAAATAAAAAATCAGATGTGCTTCTGCGATATTTAAAGGGACATTTGATGCAGCATAACCACTACAGCTCATAGAAGAGGCAGTGAACCAGAGACTTTGGGTGCCATCCTCTTTTCAGTATATCTCAAACCAAATTACAGCATTCTAACAAAAACATGAATGTCATGAAAACTACAGCATGGATGCTCTGCTGCAGCTCTTCTAATTTGGAGTCAACCACCATATTGGCCAATTATCCTTTGGTTGGCATTAGTAGACTGGGTGAGCTGACAGACAGGCTGGTAGTTGGGTTATCAATCTTTAGAATGCATTTAAAAGCAAAAGAAGATGCCTTTACAATCACATCAAATGACGACATAGAATAATGATTTAGTAATAGACATCATACAGCTACGGATATTCTTTTGTACATAGAAATATATCCTAGACCTTTCCTCGTTCTATTTTCTATAAAATAACACCACAAGCAATTTTAGCCCATTAATACATGCTGGTTGCACAAATTGACCATGGTATTTCGTGAAGTATTTCCCCCGAGCCAGCACACTCCAGTGAAAGGATATGACTTTTAGGCTGCCTTTGTTCTTACGCTTAAACAAATTGGTCTGCTGGAATCTGTTAAATCAGTGGAAGAAAGGTCAAACTCTGGTACCAGTTATGTGGCCTATGAGAATATTTCTTATAAACGAGATAAAAGTTAAGCAGCAGGTCAAATCAATATTTCTTCAAAAGCAAGGTATTAAAAATACAATTTGTACTTACTAGAAAACTCCAGTGCACCTTCTCTGTAGATACCCCAGTGACATCAGATTTGAAAGAGCGAGACTTCTCTTCTATGAAATGAATCTGGTTGTATGTTCTTTGTTGCAGGGGAGATGGTAGGCACTGGAGATCATTTCTAAACTAAAAATAATGAAAAATAAAATTAAAACAAGTTAATAAAAAGGGCATTACGATCACCTATAAAGCTATCAAGCATTGCAAAAATGTCCTGTAATCTTGATCGGTCAATTTCTGACTGTATTGTCTACTTTGTTTTATTGCTTCTCTAGTAATTAAGTGTTCTTGCATAGCAAGACCACTTAATGTTATCTCACATATATATTATTATTATTAATAAGTGTTCTTGCATAGCAAGACCACTTAATGTTATCTCACATATATATTATTCTTATTATAGCCAAATTTGCCACCCTAACTTCTCCCACAGTTTTTACACTACATAGACAAAAATATACCAAAACGTGCGGATTGTTCCTGATTGGTGTGCTATTACTTTGTGGAACGTTTCACCGAATGGTTCACGGAATATCGTCGTTCTCGAGGCAAAATTGGTCCCATAGGAACGAATGGCAAAATGTTCAAAGCTAGAGTGGGAGCTGGCAAAAGCTGAAAAATCAGGACATGATTTCTAAACTGCCACCACTCCCTCATTTTCAAGCCCACCTACACAAATCTTATATCAAAATGTTCAGCTATCCCTGCTGTCACTAGAATTGTCCACGGCTAAGCCATAGTCCTGACAGTTTTCATAATATGACCATTTGTTTGCAACTCACGCCGTCCATTGGCATTCATTGAAACTCCACTCTGCAAAGCTCACATTTGAAGGGCAATTTCTAAACTGCGACTGTGTCTTCATTTTTAATACTTCAAAACATGCATCAAAATGTAGGTCTAGGTCTTGTGATTCTCACAATATAAAGCTCTTCGCTGTAGGATTTATAGTTTTTAAAATACGACCATTTGAAGATGGCAACCGCTAAAATACTCTGACCTGTGCCAGGCTGGAGCAGCAAGTGATGTCATAGAAAGGGCCTTTTGTACACCTGCTAATGTTTTTATAAATGTATGTTTTAATGTAACTGTGAAGCACTTTGGGCAACAACGTTGCAATTAAATGTGCTATATAAATAAATAATAACAATTACTCCGCCCACTCCAGTTGTAGACTACTGGTGGAGGCAAGAACACTTCACACAATTTCCCCAGAAATTTTAGCTTTTCTAGTTATTAAAGTTATTTTAAGGTCAATTTGACACCACCATAAGGTTTTCACCACAACCAGATATCAGAAAATCGATAGGATAAAAAATTTCTCTATGAAAAAATATATTTAAAGTACTATTTTTAACATAGCCCAATAGCTCTGATCGTCATTAATCAGATTAACTTTGCACAGCTTGTGAACATTGAATCATAATGGCCTATTCACAGATTGAGGAACTGTGGTGAACAAGACAAGGAACTGCAGATTGTAGACCAAATAAAAGAATTGCTTAGACAGCGATGTTGGAGATATTGTTTCAGTCTGTTTTAGCCTAAATTATTTTTACAATTCTCCACGATTTAAAGTTTGGTGAATAAAAGTTTTGAAGCTCCAGCTGTGTTAGAACAAAACATAAAAATAAATAAAACCATGCATGTTAGGAGAACATGCATAATATACATGTCACCATTATGTACCTTATTTTATAGAAACAATTACTTGTGTTAAGCTTAAAATTAATATATTAACTTATGAAACAATTTATTTAAATTCTTTATAAACAATTAAAACAACAATGGCAGACAAGATAACAAACACAATGTATTATACTACATTTAAAATGATTGTGAGATGATATTAAATTAGTACTATATAAATATAGTATTTGCTTTTTTAAGGGGTAATAGTGCAAGCAAACTGCATGTACCGCGTTTCAGCTTTAAACACTGCCTATAAAGAGAAATTTGTGTTGAAGTGTAGATACACCTCCGGCACACGTGACTTAGTCAGTCAAACTTAATCAGCAGTGAGCATATCTGTAAGAAGAGGTTTGCAGGACTATGTGCACCTGGCTTGTGCATACACAGTCCTTGTAACAGGCTCAATTTAATATTCTCCTATTCCTCCTTAATGCCAGCCCTTTCCCTTAGTGGGGAGATGAGCGGTTACTAAGCTCATCTCACCACCTGCGAATGCCCACACAGTTTACATGCATAATATTGTGTTTATTGCCTCTGACAGAGAAGCATTTAATACAATGCTACTCTATCAGAAGAAACTAGTTGATAGATTGTAATGCCCACAGTGCATTTGCCCAAGGTCTAACAACGCTTATCAGTGAGAAGCATTTTATTTTACCTTGTACAGGCAACAGGTGGCACATTGTGTCATCAGAGAACATGGGGAATAGTCATTGGAAAAGTTGGCCCGATGTTTACCTTATTTTTCAAGGTTTTATAGAAAACAAAACAAAACAAAACAGGGGAGTGTGGATAAGTAAGATGCCTACAATAACACCTTTTTTTTTGCAGTGCATAAAGATATAACAGACCAGCTTGAGGCACCCCAACGGCAATCGTCAGGCATAACATTCCACAATACATTTGGGGTTATAGAGAAGACATGCACAATTTTTTAATAGAGAGTGAACTTATGTGAGCTGTATAGCTATACAAACATGCTAGTCTAGGTAATGTATAGGTAAGCACGCTAAACTACATATATGCAAGTATTGCTGGCTATAGGACACAATGCTTGTTGCAAGACATTAGGCTTGCCTATAAGAGCCACTGGTTTAAGAGGTAGCCACTGGCACCATGTTAACATGAGTATCCTGCCTTACTAGACGTGGGCATGAGAGGGCAAGTAGGTAGAATACGAAAGAAAGAGAGTATATGGTGCTGGACTAGCCAACTCCACAAACTCTAGGGTAGGTTACACAAGGTATAAGAGGCTTAACCCCAGGTTAAGTCAAAACAGAGAAAGAGAGAAAAAATGGAGAGACACTCACCTATATAGTGGGTGTAGTCCAGATAATCTCTCAAAAGAATATACCTCTTAGTATAAATGTCACATAGATGGAAAGGAGAAAAGGGGCGGGGGGTTGTTAACCTTTATTAGAAAAAAGTAAGGAAATATAATAAAAATTGGTAAGTAAATTACCAATAAAGAAAAAACATCTCTAAATAATGGGTGAGTGGAGTAGAGTTAAATGCTCAGATGTAGGGGATATGTCCAGGGTAAAAAGTACCTGGGTAGCTTCCAGTTATCTATACGTAGGTAAAATGGGGGCTGCTTATATGTATAGTACAAGGAAGTTAGACCAAAACATTCGTATAGAGTCAAAAAGCAGTATATAAATAAGCAGATAGGGATAGGGGGTGCCTGCCAGTGGTTATGGTCAAGAGAGGGAGCAAAAAGACAGATACAGGATGAAAGGAGTCTTATAGTGGGGTAAATACAGAGTACATCCACAGGTCCTTTGTTATGTACCAGAATTTGGAGATATCCAAAAATTTTCAAATATCGTATTTTGCCAAATAGGGAAAAAAAATGTACATACATAAGAGGGTATCTCTCACAAAACATGGAATGCTGTGGCTTAAAGAATGGAGAGAACCAGGGAAAAGCCCCTTAACACACCACTATAGAAATACCCTAAAAATTGCCCTAGGCTAACTGTCTGGCTCACACACTGTGAGAGTAAAACTAAACTGCTACTTCAAGGCAGCCTCAAGCATATCCCTATCATAGAAACCCCATATCAACCTTAGAACCAGATGCTATATAGAAACAAAGTCGCCTACTCCGTGAGCATAATGAACAGTGCAAAACCCAAAACCCAAAAAGAGACTTGATCCAAATTTAAAGTAAAGAAATAGTGAGCATCGGCAGGAAAAACGCTCAATGCGCGTTTCAACACGCCTTTGTCAAGAGCTGAATTAACCCCTTAAGGACACATGGCGTGTGTGACACGTCATGATTCCCTTTTATTCCAGAAGTTTGGTCCTTAAGGGGTTAAAAGCTGGGCTAGATGCTGGTTATAAAGGGGCAAAGGACCTCCCATCCCAAGGGGGACCGCCAATCAGCGTGTGGGTCCCCTTCGTAATGCTGCGTCATGGTTAAAGCTCCTCCCCTTTAGGTTCGTCCAATCGGGGAGAGAGGTGGGAGTGGTTATTCTCCGTTTCCCATTCATAATATTGCGTAGTAAATGCAGTACCTCCCCTCTTGCTGATATCCAATAGGGGACCGAAGTGGGAGTGGTGAAACTCTGTGTAAGTGACTGTACTGGACAATATTTGTCCATATCAAGAGGGCACTTCAAATGCCTATCTGCTAAGAACGAATGAATGGGTGTCCTTTCTATGGCACTGTATATATAGGAGAAACATGCGGCTATAATCTAGAAAAGAAGAGCGTATATATATTCAATCAGAGACATGAGTGAATGGGATTATAGGTATAAATTCAGATGGAGAAACGTGCAGGGAGCCCTATTCATTCAATGTACGGTCCCATAAGTCGCTAACCATAAAAAGTATTGCACCTATTAAATCCTTTATGGATTACATCAAAAACACTCAATCTAGGTTTAGCCAGAGTAAATACATTAAGTATGTGAGAAGTAGACGGAATAAAGTTAGTATTTACGTTCATATATTGTTTTCAATGTACCAAAAGAAGGGATCTGGATGGAATTAACTCATGTTGTAAAAAGGCAGAGCAGCTAAGTAGAGATAGCTAAAGCTAGGGCTTAGTGTAAAGATAAAATGTAAAATAAGATGGTAAACATAAAGTGCGTTAAACTTGCTTATTAACGGTTAGATTGCATCTCTAAAATCTTGGGCACACAGTTAGATTTGGGTCATCCGCTGGAGTATCAAGTGCCCAGTGTCTTGTTATCAGGTTGTCCCCCATTCATAGGTGCTTCACTCAACTCCCTGACTGGAGATGCTGCAGCCTGCTGTAACAGAGCTGGGGAGAGGCGGATGATTTTCCTGCTCATTAGCAACTGAACAATCCTGAATCGCTCCTAGCCCCCTCCCCCCCCCCCCCCCCCACCACCCTTGGACCGGCAGGGGTCATCCCAGTCCCCACTGGAATGCACAGCTCTGCCTTCACAGCACCCACCTTCTTACCCACACCGGGCCTAGCCAGGCAGGCTCTAAAGGCTTAGCTGACTGAATGATCTGAGCACAGCGGACTGCCTAAAAATGGCGGAGGCATCTTATCCTCGAGGGTAAATGCATCCAGTGGTCCTTTAAGGGGGTTGTGAGTCTGGCTGGCACACCCACATTATGAAGATCCTATTGACATTAGGGGCAGACTCACCTTCCATGGAAAGCCACACAGCTCTATGGATGGATTCACCCCTATCACTGATGTTCAATCTTTTTCATAGGCAGTTCCATACTCTGCACAGACAATGTTATCAGGTATTAAAGACTTGCCGCAATTCTGTATTGTATAAATTACTCAGGTTCATCAGGAGTTGGTTTGCTGCTCCACACTCTAGTTCTTTAACCTTTGCTGCATTACCTGTGGTTGAAGCCATCTTCCAGAGTCTACTAGGCTTCTGGAGTTATATTTTACTAGGAACCAAATTAATTCTTAAATAGTGTGTTGAAAAACATATGCACATTTAGATTCAACTTTGTGGGGGAATGCTGGCTGCATTCAACAGGAAAAGCTAAAACTTCACAACTCAGGTTACATATTTTCTAGAACAGCTAACACAAAGAAGGGCACATAAACACATTAATAAAATTTGATTAGAAAAAATGGAAAAGCACATTATCTACTGCTTTTCTCCCAAGGTGGGCCTGAATAAATATCACTGAATTCACAAAGCAAAAATCGGGGCAAAAATTGGGGCTTATACAACAAACTGAACAAAAAACAACAAAATTCAAATGCCAAAATTCAGGAGAAATAGCTCATCTAGAAAAATTCTACATGTGACCTGTAAATCTGTATTTTAGTTTGAGTTTTGCCGTTCACATTTTAATTCTATACCAATTCATACTATTTTCCTGCATGTTAACTTGCAATTTATTAAATAAGGTTCCACTCACAATCACCAACATATAATTATAAATCAGACTAACCAATGAGTGATATCAAGGTTGAGTCTTTCACAATAAATGCTACTTTACTCTGCAAAGAATTCCATATAGAGAAAAAAAAAGTGTCTGCTCTATTAGAGATATAATACTTGAGGAGCCATTTGGTTTTCTCAGTTAAACCAGATATATAAGGAGTTAACATTCTTATCGAGAGCTGAAAGTAGCCTTGGTCAGAGGATGAGAAAACATGACCTTTTTTATATTTGGCATTTCTGTAAAGTTTGAAATGGCACAATTTGTCAATTGGGAACATATTGCAGACTGATTATGTGGCATTTCCACCAATTTACAAGCTTCTGCAACTCATAATTGCTAACAAATAAAGAACACTTTATGTAAAGGGATCTGAATACCTACAAGTGGATTGGTTTCTAATGTATTTCAATTTCATGTCCACCAAGAATGACTTATAATGCAATATAAACACAGTTTTACAATAACAATTTGGTGCAGTTGCTACCCGGCAGGTAAGAATAAATGTATAGAACACACTCTGCAGCTAAAACAGGAGGCTGAAAATTATTTTGCAATCTAAAGAATGTCTTTTTCCTTCTAAAATGATCAACATGCACCTTCGAAATGAGTATAGCTGATGGGTAGACCTAGAGCAAGCCGGTTTGCTACAGATTCATTTATGATTAACATTTTATGCCATGCTATTTTATCCCAATCGTGGACATTATTTACAACTGAATTGTCTTATAATGACTCCATTTTTTCAAAATTCTCATTTCTGAACTCTGCACCATTTCATTTAGTTTATAGAAATGCCGGCACCTCTCAAAGGTTTGTCACAAAGTCCATTGGGAACCACACACAAATGCAAAGTCAAGGAGATGCCAAATTTAGAAACCGGTCAGCTTATTTAACTGTACCCCATTGCATCCATCAGTGTTGCAACACATGCAGTTAAAAGCAGCTTTGTCTATTTTTTTTCTTTGGTATTCTTTGACTAATGCCGTCCATATGATAAGGATTATTAGACATAAAGATTCATAACAGGCCAAGATACAATTAGGACGAAATTTAGCCAATCAGGTCACCAGTCGAAATTTTGATTTCTGAGTCTCCACATGCCAGAATATCTGGGGAACCAACTCACATAAGCCCAAACATGCTTGTTTTGGTTCTTGATTTGCCATGCCATTCCTGGCAATAGAAAGAAGGGGAATGAAGTGGAGAAGAGGCTTTTGTTTGGTGGGGCAAATAAGCAACTTAATTTGCCATGTTGAAAAAGAGGTATGTTCAATCATGTGGGCTAAATCTTCCTTCCAATCAGAAGGTAGCAAAAAAAATAAAAAATAATAATTGATGGTTAGGGGACAGCCAATAAATGTTCATTTTATTCACAAATCATATCAATAATATAAAAGTGCTACTAAAATTGTATCAACAAATATAAAAAAAACTCTTAAATAAAAATAATAATAGACAAATGAAAATAAATAATAAAAATAAAAATACAAGGTGGAATTCGCAAATCAAGTGGCAGCTGACCAATACAGGAAAAAAAAAAAGAGAGGAGCCGTAAAACACTTTATACTTCCAAGCAGGATTCTTCCAGACACTTTGACTGTATGTAATCTATGTTTGTACTGTATGTAATCCTGGTGCAGGTTCTGATATAAATTAGATTTGATTGGACATATATTTAAAGGTGGACTTTTTAGATGACAAACATAGCTTTCCTTGACAAAGTCCCAGTGACGAAACCGATCTGAGGAAAAAACACCTTTGGACGATTTCTATTATATTTAGGACCTTGCTACATTGCCTGTTTAGGAACCTTCCATTTGTCCCTCGAGTTTGGACCAGCTATGGACTAAAGTACTGACTGTTGGGTGGCATGTCATGCAGGACTTAGTCCCCATGATCTTCTGTTGGGCTCATATTGCCACCTTGGTAGCCTGTGTGTATGTAAATGCAAAATATGGTAGTTTTAATAATTTATTGATGGTGTTACATTATATCTGTTATTTTTCTGTTGTTACGCTTTTAAAGAGTATTGAGATTACAGCATTTTATCATCATTGACTGCTCTCTGCAGTGCTTATTATACGTGAAATTCAAGCTACTCCAAAAGTGCTGAGATCACGACATTATACCATCAACTGATTATACTCTCCATTGCTCAACATATGTAAAGGTTTAAACTACTGTACATGTAAGCTGGTTTGTATCTGCTGTGTATTTTACTTGGGGCACATACCACCTGCTTTGGATGACACACAGTCCTGGGAGCTGGAGTCCTTACAAGAACTTTCCCTGCTGAATCCTCCCTGCTGGAACAGTGATTAGCCCTTTCCCCTCCCAGTAATGAGACGACACATAGTTCTGGGAGTACAAGCTGGAAGGCTCTAATCTGGCCAGATGGCCTGCTTTTATACAATAGCCTCTACAAGGGGTCTCCCACACAAAACAACAGGGTAATACTTCCCCTGTGCCTGAGAGATAATGGAGTCAGGTACTGTACAAACTCAATTATCTCCAGGTACAGAAAACACACAATTTACAAGCACCTCAAAAGTACCCCTAAAATCCATCGGATAGCCCCGATCTGGGTGACCAACATATCCATAAATCATCCAGATTGGTTCAGTGGTTCGGGAGTTCCATGGAAGTCAACTTTTGACTGACTGCAC
This sequence comes from Pelobates fuscus, assembly GCF_036172605.1. Lineage (NCBI taxonomy): Eukaryota > Metazoa > Chordata > Amphibia > Anura > Pelobatidae > Pelobates > Pelobates fuscus. Next base: position 138,991,413 of record NC_086321.1, read on the forward strand.
ACGAGGGTCCTGCCCAAAATAGTTCCATAAGAAAAGTGGCAGCAGTTGGTCAAGTTCGGTAGTATAAAAACCAAACTACCAAACATAGTTTATAGCTGAAACATGGAGCTTGTTCCCCTACTTGTGCACTTCCATGTACCGTACCAAACGCAGGTGATTATGGAGTGTCCAATTTCTGTTCCATGCACTCAACAATTAAACACCACGCTGCCTGCATTCACGGGTACAAGATGGCCACCACCACGTGTTCGTGCATATGAACAGCGGCCGTCCAGACGAACCATTAGAACGCTACGGTGAGAACTGGACCAATGTGTTAATAAGGGTTAACAAGCTCCCAGGTGGTCATTAGTTCGGGAGTTGGTTTGGTTCCTGATCCAGGGCCGGACTGGCCAACCGGGATACAGTGAAATTTCCCAGTGGGCCGCAACACCTGGGGGATACAGAACTCTAAGAGAGACAAGGGGGACAAAGAGAGGGGTAATAGAGAAACACAGGGGAAGGGGGCAAAGAGACAGAGGGGTAATAGAGAGACACAAGGGAAGGGGTGACAAAGAGAGGAGTAATAGAGAAACACAGAGGAAGGGGGACAAAGACAGAGGGGTAATAGAGACATAGGGGGAGGGGGACAAAGAGACAGAGGGGTAATAGAGAGACACAGGCGAAGGGGGGACAAGGTGTCTCTTGCTCTCCATTTAACTTAGTTTTTCAGCATGGGAGTTTATGCCGAAGAGCTAATTGACAGGTGAGAGAAAGACCTCTTTTTTAAAAGACGTAATTGATGTGATCCTGACAATAATACACACATATATATATATATGCATGTATAGTAATGTGTGTATTAGTAACATATATTATTATGCCTATACTATTTACACATATTAATATACATTTATATATGCATAATACACACAGAAATGTCATTAATATACATATATGTAATGAGCACGTATTGGCCCAGTCTTGTTGCTAGCGGCATACTCCAGCGCAATAACATATTCAAAGTGAAGAGCGCACCCATAGGACTTGAAAATTAACAAGATAACTTCATTTTTTTTCAGTTGTGCACAGGGGCGGACTGACCGGTCGGGCACTTCGGACATGGTCCGAGGGCCCGGCCGGGAGGGGGGCCCGCCATCAGGGGGCCCGGCTGCCCCTTTAAATGCTGCAGCCGCCTGAGCGCTCTCTTAAGAGCCTCAGGCGGCTGCAGCTTCTCACTTCCCCTCCCATGTAGCGTGGCCGAGCTGCACTCCGGTCCGCGGTGCCCGGCCGGAGTGATAGGAAGGTGCACACTGAGTGTGCACCTTCCTGTCAGTCCGGCCGGGTACAGGAAACAGAAACTCCTGTTCCGCGCGGAACAGGAGTTTCTGTTTCCTGTACCCGGCCGGACTGACAGGAAGGTGCACACTCAGTGTGCACCTTCCTATCACTCCGGCCGGGCACCGCGGACCGGAGTGCAGCTCTGCCACGCTACATGGGAGGGGGTAAGAACAAAGAGGGGGAAGGGGTAAGAACAAAGAGAGGGGGAGGGGGTAAGAACAAAGGGGGGTAAGAACAAAGAGGGGGGGTAAGAACAAAGAGGGGGGTAAGAACAAAGAGGGGGGTAAGGTAAGAACAAAGAGGGAGGGAGGGGGGTAAGAACAAAGAGGGAGGGAGGGGGGTAAGAACAAAGAGGGAGGGGGTGGTAAGAACAAAGAGAAAGGGAGGGAGGGGGGGTAAGAACAAAGAGAAAGGGAGGGAGGGGGGGTAAGAACAAATGGGGAGGGGGGTAAGAACAAAGAGGGATGGGGTAAGAACAAAGAGGGATGGGGGTAAGAACGGGGAGGGGGGTAAGAACAAAGAGGGAGGGGGGTAAGAACAGAGAGGGCTGGGGGGGTAAGAAGAAGGAGGGGGTAAGAAGAGGGAGGGGGGTAAGAAGAAAGAGGGGGGTAAGAAGAAAGAGGGGGTAAGAAGAAAGAGGGGGTAAGAAGAAAGAGGAGGTAAGAAAAGAAAGGGAGGGGGGTAAGAAGAAAGAGGGAGGGGGGTAAGAAGAAAGAGGGAGGGGGTAAGAAGAAAGAATGAGAAAGGGAGGGGGGTAAGAAGAGAGAGGGGGGTAAGAAGAGAGGGGGGTAAGAAGAGAAAGGGAGGGGGGGTAAGAAGAGAGAAGGAGGGGGTAAGAAGAGAGGGGGGTAAGAAGAGAGAGGGAGGGGGGTAAGTAGAGGGGAGTAGGAAGAGAAAGGGGGGGTAAGAAGAGAGAGGGAGGGGGGTAAGAAGAGAGGGAGGGGGGTAAGAAGAGAGAGGGAGGGGGTAAGAAGAGAGGAGGGGGTAAGAAGAGGGGGAGGGGGGGGGGAGTAAGAAGGGAGGGGGGGAGTAAAAAGAGGAAGGGGGGGTAAGAAGAAGGGGAGGGGGCGTAAGAAGAGGAGGGAGTGGGTAAGAAGAGGGGGAAGGGAGGGGAGTAAAAAAAGGGGGTAGGGGTAAGAAGAGGGGGGAGGGGAGTAAGAAGAGGGGGGAGTAAGAAGAGGGAGGAGTAAGAAGAGGTGGGAGTAAGAAGAGGGGGAGGGGGGAGTAAGAAGAGGGGAAGAGTAAGAAGGGGGAGTAAGAAGAGGGGGGAGTAAGAAGAGGGGGAGAGTAAGAAAGGGGGTAAGAAGAGAGTGAGGGGGGAGTAAGAAGGGGGGGTATGAAGAGGGGGAGGGGGGAGTAAGAGGAGGGCAATTGCCCCCTCCCCTGTCCGCAGGCACCGTGCGGGCAGGGGAGGGAGGAAGAGAGGACCCGGGAGCTCAGCCTTCAGCTCCTCTGGGTCCTTCTTGCGCGAGCACAGATCGTTGCCGCGGTTACCACGGCAATGTTACGGCTCTTGCGAGAGTAAACTCTAGCCCTGGAGCTACGGGCTAGAGTTCACTCTCAACACTGTGACCACCAGGGATTCCTGGTGGTCGCAGTGGTGAGAGTGAACTCTAGCCCCATAAACACACTGCCCCCACACACCATACACATTCACACACTGCCCCCATACACCCACACACACCATACACATTTAGACACATTGCCTCACACACACACACACACACTGCCCACCCATACACACACAGCCACCCATACTAACATTGCCACACACATACACAGCCCCCTCATACACACATTGTCCCACACACCCTACACATTTACACACTACACCCCCTCACACACACTGAACCTTTCACACACACTGAACCTTTCACACACACTGCACCCCTTACACATTGCACCACTGCTCCTATACCCTACTACAGCCTCAATTCCCAGCAGACCCCAGGTAAGTTGTCAAACTGTTCTTAAATGGTTTGACTACTTACTCTGAAAGGGGGGCCCGGCCCTCCTGGCACCATAACGACTACACAGAGCAGTAGTGGTTATTGTGCATGGATTATTTCTTTAAATAATCTACAAGTGCCCCAGTAGCCAGCAAGCCGGCCAGCCAGCCAGCCAGCCCACAGGCCGGCCAGCCAGCCCACAGGCTGGCCAGTAGCCAGCCAGCCCACAGGCCACCAGTTAGGCTTACAGCCAGCAAGCCACAGCCAGCCAGCCAGCAAGCCACAGACAGCAAGCCACAGCCAGCAAGCCAACAGCCTGCCAGCCGCAGCCAGCAAGCCCACAGCCTGCCGGCAGTAGCCAGCAAGCCCACAGCCTTCCAGCAAGCCCACAGACTGCCACCCAGCAACAGTAATTAAGGTAAGAGGAGCCAACTTGGCCTAGGTATCAGCGAGCTATGTTGTGTTGCTATATTGTGAATAGGAACCAGAGTGTTGGAGAGACCCCCCTCCAGGCCCCATTAGACTCCATTGTAGTCTCTAATGGGACCTGGAGGAAATTCTTTCTGGGGCCTCGAAGGGATTATTGCACTTTTGTTCCTTGTGTCTAAAGATTGTGTAGGGTGTGGCTGGAGGCGGTGCATGGAGGCGGGACATGGGTGGCGCTTGCTGTGGAGTATGGGTGGGGCCTGTAAGGGGGCCCTTGATTTATTTTGCCCGGGGGCCCTGAGGGTTCTCAGTCCGCCCCTGGTTGTGCAACTGCAGACATTCACCATTTCAGTCCCATTACTAAAATGTCCTTAATATGTCAAAGTAGTTGTACTGAAACACTGATTACATGCTAATGTATGTCTGCTTAAAATAAAGGGCTCTTTTGTTTATTTTGAAGTCCTATGAGTGCTTTCTTTCGTTGGAGTAATAGTTTTCAATTTTAAGTTATCTTTTCACCCTCTATATCAGCACACTATGCTGGCGCGATGCATTATTGGGCTGGTATATAACTTTTTCCAGGGCTGCTTTTAGTTCCCAGTCCAGCCCTGTCCTGAACCAATAGGAAAATTTCACGAACCAAGACTTTTTCATGTCTTTTGCATAGCCCATAGTCCTGGGGCAGGAGGCTGGCTAGTAGGCTCCTCCAGGAGCTTGTGGCGAACGACTAGGCCAAAGTGCGTTATTCACACAGATGAGCATCCAATTCTCAATATACAGAATGTAAAAAGTCTTTCATTAATTCATAACCCTCAATCCAGAACCAGTTGGCCGGTTATTATTAAATTAAATGAAGTGTAACTGATCCCCTTGTTAGTAGTAATGTGTGTAATGTGTGGATTCGCAAAAACCACCTGGCCGGTAAATGCAATTGAGGTGAAAAATAGCTGATAATTAAGTTAACCTCTTAATGGACAGGAAGTCAGGACATAGCAATCCTGACTTTGAAGTAGTTTTAAACAGTAGCTCATTCCTAAAGTAAGCTCCTTAGGCAAGTAATCTTGTCTTCTATGCCAATTAGAGAAAGATTGTACTGCAATGCCATCAATATTTATTACTTCTAAAGTTTAATAAAAGTTAATATTCCCATACATATGCAGCATGCTTGCACAAATTAATTGGCAGGTTGTTCATTTTCAGTATTACAGGCTGCTGCATGATACATCATATATTATTAGTATATCTACTATAATATAATGAATACTCTGATGATTAATGTGCAACAGGTATACATGGTGGATGTCACCTAACTGCTCATATTTTACATTTGAGTACCAAAAATGTTCCATATCTCAAATGTCCAAGTATGAGTGTCTGATGAGGTTTTGTATTTATGCACATCCCTTTTCCTAATGAAGTTCATGTGAGTTGGAAAAGCACATGGGAGGAAAATATACATCTGTATGCTTCCTCTATACTTCTTAATGCCCACTGGAACAAAAACAAAAACAAAGAAAAATTCTCACCTAATGTTTACCTATTATGTCCTAAAGTTTGAAAAGATGTTATTTATTCAAACAAATAATAGAAATGTAATAATATTAAAGGCTAATTATATTAACTGTAATGACCAGAGATACCTCCTCTTTCTTCTCTTCTTTCTCTTTGCTAGTCTGTTTTCTTTTCTTTTTCTTTTATTCCGAGTTTTGTTTTCCCCGTAAGTTACTTTTTTTTTAAAGGACATCTCCTGTTGTCTTTTTTTTTCATGCTCTTTGCAATATCTATATAACACTTTGCAATTCACTTTTTAAAATTTATTTTCACCCTATTTCCCATTTTCTATCTGTTCAAGATGTTGTTTTCTCCAAAGATATACCTAGGTTGTTTGGCCCATAATTGTACCAAGGTTTTGTATGTGCCTCCACTCCCTTTAGTGTCTTCCCACAACCGACACCATATTGTGTGCATCTCCTGACCCAACTTGGGTTTCTCTTTCTGACCTTATATGTTCCCTCTTACTAGCTTATTTGCCATTTGACCCCCTTACACCTCACTGTATCTTGTACCCTTCCTAGCATCTCTTAACCCCCTTACGCCCTTGTGTTATCTCCTGACTCATGTTTTCCTCCCAAACCCCCTTACAACTCTCATAATTTTTCCTTTTCTTACCCCGCTTTTGTTCCCTAACCATCCTCTTACCACTGATCCAATATGTTTTATCCCCCTCATTCCCTTTTCTCTCTTGTGTATTTTCCCCCCACCCCACATATAAACACAAAATCACACTGTGTAATGGCTTTACATGACCATTGTAGACCATCTTCATTATTATCTGCTTGGTCTGACAAGAAGATGCGAATAGTGTTGGTCCCCACCCCCTCCACTATCTCGATGTTGCTCGGAATTTCCTGTCAGACTGGGCAGATGATAATGAAAAATTCCTATTGTAATCCTGCAATGCCAGGGTATGAAGATTGATAGGCAGAAGGGGTGCATTGCCCTGTTTGTACCATTCCCACCAATTCTGCACAGTTTGTAATTTTTTTTTGTCGGTTTCCAGGGGCACCGGGTCTTTAAAGCGGGGCAAACGGGGTAGCTGCCCCAGGCCCACTCACTCCTGGGGGGTCCAAAGCAGCTACCCCGTGGGCCCCGCTGTCCGCCCAATTTTTTTTTTATTTGCCCCCTGAGCCCGGCGGTGCTGCGGCTGCACCGGGAGCCCACACACGGCTGTGGCCCTTTAACAGCGCGACCGGGCCCCCTTGTTTTACCGCAGCAGGCTGGGAGGAAGAGACTGCCGTGAGTCACTTCCTCCCAGATAGAGTGAAGCCGCGTGGGATGGAGGAGGAGGAGGCCGTCGGGAGGGAGCTGGAGTGCAGGAGCCTCACACTCCCAACAACCTCAGCCTGCCACTGGACCCCAGGAAACCCATAAGGTAGGCTGGAGGCTGGCTTTATAAATGTAAACTTTGCATGTGTGTGTCTCTTACTATGTGTGTATGTGTGTGAGTATGTCTGTCAGGGTGTCTGTGTGTGTGTGTCACCATTTCTGTGTGTGTGTGTGTGTGTGTCTTATTATGTCTGTCTGTGTGTGTCAGTATATCTGTGTGTGTCTTAGTATGTGTGTGAGTATGTCTTTCAGGGTGTCTGTGTGTGTCAGTATGTGTGTCTTAGTATGTCTGTGTGTGTCAGTATGTCTGTCAGGATGACTGTGTGTGTGTCACTATGTCTGTGTGTCAGTATGTCTCTGTGCGTGTGTCAGTATGTGTCTGTGCGTGTGTCAGTATGTCTGTGCGTGTGTCAGTATGTCTGTGCGTGTGTCAGTATGTCTGTGCGTGTCAGTATGTCTGTGCGTGTCAGTATGTCTGTCAGGGCCTTTGTGTGTGTCAGTATGTATGTCTGTGTCAGTATGTATGTCTGTGTCAGTATGTATGTCTGTGTCAGTATGTATGTCTGTGTCAGTATGTATGTCTGTGTCAGTATGTCTGTGCGTGTGTCAGTATGTCTGTGCGTGTGTCAGTATGTCTGTGCGTGTGTCAGTATGTCTGTGCGTGTGTCAGTATGTCTGTCAGGGCCATTGTGTGTGTCAGTATGTCTATGTGTGTCAGTATGTCTGTGCGTGTCAGTATGTCTGTGCGTGTCAGTATGTCTGTGCGTGTCAGTATGTCTGTGCGTGTCAGTATGTCTGTGTGTGCCAGTATGTCTGTCTGTGTGTGCCAGTATGTCTGTCTGTGTGTGCCAGTATGTCTGTCTGTGCGTGTCAGTATGTCTGTCTGTGCATGTCAGTATGTCTGTCTGTGCGTGTCAGTATGTCTGTCTGTGCGTATCAGTATGTCTGTCTGTGCGTGTCAGTATGTTGTCTGTGCGTGTCAGTATGTCTGTCTGTGCGTGTCAGTTTGTCCGTCAGTGTGCACGTCAGTTTGTCTGTCAGTATGTCAGTGTGTCAGTAAGTCTGTCAGTGTGTAAAAATGTAAACTGTACATGTGTGTCAGTATGTCTGTCTGTGCGTGTCAGTATGTCTGTCTGTGCGTGTCAGTTTGTCCGTCAGTGTGCACGTCAGTTTGTCTGTCAGTATGTCAGTGTGTCAGTAAGTCTGTCAGTGTGTAAAAATGTAAACTGTACATGTGTGTCAGTATGTCTGTGTATGTATGTCTGTCAGGGTGTCTGTGTGTGTATCAGTATGTCTGTCAGTGTGTATCTCTGTTGTCAGTATGTATATCGGTGTATATGTATTTAGTATATCTATGTTTCTCTATGTGGTCTGTGCGTATCTGCATGTGTGTCAGGTTGTGTATCTGCGTGTCTGTATGTGTGTCAGTGTGTGTATCTGTATGTTATCATTGTATGTATTTGTATGTTGTCAGTGTGTGTACCTGCGTGTGTATATATGTGTGTGCATCTGTATATAGTCAGGGTTTTTATCTGTGTATGCATGTGTGTCAGTATATGCATCAGTGTGTCTGAGTATCCATATGTGTCAGTGTTTGTATATATGTCTATGTATGTGTGTCAGGTTGTGTGTCTGTGTGTCTGTATGTGTTAATGTGTGTATCTGTGTCAGTGTGTATCTGCATGTGTGTTAGTGGGAGTGTGAGTCTGTGTGCATGTGTTTCAGTGTGTGTGTGGCAATCTATGTGTACATGTGCATACATCTCATCATTCAAATCACCAACACTACACACAAGTGCACCCCTGCATTCAACCTTCAACACTACATACAAACACAGTCCTGCATTGAAACGTCAACAATACATAAACACCAAAAATATATATAAACACACCCCAGCATTTAAAAAAACAAGCAAACAAGAAATACACATAGATGCATGCTTGCATTCAAACACCAACACCACATACAAACACCCCCCTACATTTACACAAACATACTCCATACACAAACATGCTTCCATTCAAACACACAAACACAACTCTAAATACGACTCTGCAAGCATGGGAAAATGGTTCCGCTAACTGCGTTGGGAAGTGGAGAGCGTGATTGCATGTCAGGGAGTGGGGGTCAGGGGGCCCCATCAAATTCTTGCCCAGGGCCAAATCAATTTTAAAGACGGCCCTGCCCAGGGGGCAAATAAAAAAAAAATGGGCGGACAGCGGGGCCCACGGGGTAGCTGCTTTGGGCCCCCCAGGAGTAAGTGGGCCCGGGGCAGCTGCCCCGTTTGCCCCGCTTTAAAGACGGCCGTGGATATGAGTGAGGGCGCGTGAATGTACTTTTAGAACAGACCTTGCTCAAGTGCTCCCCATTTTATAATCACAAATGTCAGCATGATGCAGTATGCAGTATATGATTGTATAATTGTGATGTAGTCTGGATCAGCAAAGAAAAAAAAAAACTAACTGGAATCTAAGTCTAAAGGTTTCACTTTACTTAATTGTGGTATTAGAAGCATTTGACTGGAGGAGTCAATTGAAATGAGAAATCAACAAGGTAATTGCAGAAGTTTAGGCAAAAAAATTGCCAAGATGGAAATACAGCATAGACAGTTTAACGTTTTCTCAAATTTGACTTTTGTAGTATAAAAATGTGCCATTCTCTGGTGAATTCTTCATAATGGATTATTAAATAACCCTGGCAATAACCTGTTGGAATAAAGTAAACAAAATAGTATGAGATGGTGTCCATCAAAAAGAAGAACAAAGAAACAAAATATAGGAGAGACGACATAGTGTCTAGGATCAGGATGCTGATCCGAAAATTTAAAATGCATACAAAAGGGAACAAAAAGACTGATAAAAGATGAAAATAAATTTAAGCCTAATTGGAAATAAAAAGAAAGGAAACACTGCTGACAAAGCACAATCAACTGGTTTTGCCATGTACGTTATTACAAAATTATTCTTCTATATTTTAGTCACAGGAGGAAAATATGCTTGGCTTGGGCTTGGCCGTGGGTACACCATGTGTAAACACTAGCATCTAGAGTCTGGTTTCAATGTCACTTCTGCTTATGGCATCATCAAGTACCATAAACATCAGGCTTACATGAAGCACTGTATTGATGTCTGGAACACTATACAGTTGCAAGACACAATCTACATTGTTGTACAACCCCATTGTCATGAATCCATTTGGCATGACTGTCAAAAGACAGAAAGTATAACTACAAAAGTCATAGGAGACTGAACAATAGCAAATCTAGAGACAATGTAAATACACAAATAACATTACAAAAAGAGAAGTCCTGCACTCACTCCCATCACTCCTGGGCGGCAGCAACGACCACAGTACACATCAGCCACAATACATACAGTAAAAATAAAATAAAAAGTTACCTATGCTCTCTCCCAAATCCCTATGTATATTTAAACAAATGGAGGTCATTTAATTACTCCAATGACCATTGGAGGGAATGCCCGCCTGACTGTCAAGGCAGACCCCCCTAGGCGGGTCCTACACTGACCCTTCAGCCTGCTTCCTTGAGCTTCTGGCAAAGATTTCTCTAATGAGACAGAGAGGGGTATTTTTTATATACACCCCTATATACTTATTAGCCCTTAATAAGGAACACATGGGATGGGCGGCAGCACTATAACAAAGTGTTTTTTTCCTGTATATATTGCGGCTGATGTGTATTGTGGTCATTGCTGCTGCCCAGCAGTGATGGGAGTGAGCGTAGGACTTATCTCTTTGTATTTGCAATCACTTTTTGTATCACACAGCTTTGTTACAATGCTGCCGCCCATCCCATGAGTTCCCTATTAAGTTTAATAAGTATATAGGGGGAGGGGGGGAATAAAAAATACCCCTCTCTGTCTCATTAGAGATATCTTTGCCAGAAGTTCAAGGAAGCAAGGTGAAAGGTCAGTGTAGGGCCCACCTTGACGTTGGCAGGCGGGCATTTCTTCCAATGGCCATTGGAGTAACTAAATGAGCTCCATTTGTTTAAATATATATAGGGAGTTTTTGGAGAGAGCGCAGGTAACATTTTCTTTTGTTTTTACACGAATAACATTAAAAACAACATAACATAGAACAACAACAAGCAGACATATATTTAACTTTAAATCAAACTGGTATAACATTTAAAGCATATGAGAGAATAGTTTGGGCACAGTATGTGGGTGCTGGGGGGCAATGTGGTGGACTTTGAGGAGTACAGCAAGGTATTCAGGTTGAGTGAGCATGTGGTTACAATGTTCACGCTAGTGGGCAAGCACTAGACTAGATTTTATGATACCTGCAGTGAAAACACTTTGTTGATGCTTGACAGCAAGTCATCATATGGAGATGTAATATTGGTTTGGCAGTGTGAAGAAATTTAGCTGGACAATGCAATAAATAAACTCTGCTTTATCAAGCGTAAATACAGTACACTAAAATTTCCAATCTGTGCTCTGAAACATCAATCAACTACCAAATGGTTGATATTATATTATACGTATATATACACACACACACACACACAAAGTAATTTTTACTGACAAATATAGCTATGAATTATACTATTATAGATGTAAATGTTGAGAATGTATTTGAAAATGCAACCAAAATGGCAATAATATAAAAAGATGACTGGAGGGCTTTCTGCCCTGGAGGTTAAACCGTACCCAGGTATAGCTGTCCTTGCTGTGTGCCTCTTTGGGCTGATGGGGAAGGTCATGCTTGTCATTGGTTATGACACAAACCCACCCTTTGTCTCCACCCCCTTGCCACTGGTCCGCAGAGGTGGACTGGGAAAAAAAAAATGTCTCCTGGGTAAAAAATACCCAGGAGACATTTTTTTTCCCAGTACACCTCTGCTCAGAGGCCTTGAGAACACTAAGTAACCACATATGAACAATTACTTTAAATACAAAATGTGACTCAGTAAAACAGATTATGAATGAATCTTCTGCACAGCTGTACTTTGTTTATTGCTACCATGCTAAACATAATGCACAGGGAAGAACATTTTCGTTTCAGGTGCTACAACAAGATACAAATTGAATTCCCAATGCATTCAGGTCACATATTAAGTTTAATTGGTTTTTCCATCAAAACACACAAGGAAATGCATTAGGAGCAAGACAGATGACTCCAAAGCTAGTGCTTCCACGTCTGACTAACACTGTAATGGGTCATAACATGCATATTAATCATCAGTGCATGTGATAGCCTTGGAAAAAGCTTCCTAAGTTAACAACTCTTACACACATATCTGAAGCAGATGGATGATAAGGATCATGGAGAGATTTTTTTGTACTAACTTAGTATTAAAACTATATTGAATGGGGCAGACAACCTTCAGCACTCCAGATGTTGTGGACCACATCTCCCAGTGCTCTAACAACCATAATGGTGGCATTAAGGTACATTTAAACTCATCACTTGTAGAAACCTACTGTGATTGTTGGGAGGACAGTTTCCTCACAGTTTTGTGACCAAAAATTACTTTAACCTTAAACGATGTGAAGCACTTAAACAGTATGTTTTGCAGCATTCTCAGACCTTCTAAGTTTTGCAGGTCTCACACTGGGAGAGGCCACATCTCTGATGCAATAATAATTACGGACAATGAGCCTGCCCCTAAAGGGAATGTCACCATGAGGCTTAATCGAAACAGTGCCACTATAATGTCAAGCACATTTGTCTCCACTCTGCATGTTGTATAGTCCTGGTGATGGTATGCAAATTCTGCCACATGGCAATTTACTGGGTTAGAAAGCAAGACATTTGATAATATATTGCAGGGACCACTGAGTTCAAGAAGTAATCAAGGATGGTACAAGACTGCTGCTTTTATTATAAAAAAATAGAACATTCAAAATCTAGCACATTAACATAATAATGTCAATATTTCAAATAGAAGCAGGGAGAGCAGTACACACATTTTTAAAAGAAAACGAAAAAACATCTCCAAAGAAAAAAAACCTACAATTTTAATAGGCCAGTAGAACAAAACAAGCCAGACACTGTGATCTGTGATCAGTAATTTTTCTTCCAAGACAATAGTGACCATAGTTACCAGATTTTACTGTTAACATGAGGTAGAGTCATGATTTTATTAAAGGACCACTCTAGTGCCAGGAAAACATACTCGTTTTCCTGGCACTAGAGTGCCCTGAGGGTGCCCCCACCCTCAGGGACCCACTCCCGCCGGGCTCTGGGGGGAGGAAGGGGTTAAACTTACCTCTTTCTCCAGCGCCGGGCGGGGAGCTCTACTCCTCCTCCTCTTCTTCCTCGCGACGTCATCGGCTGAATGCGCATGCGCGGCAGGAGCCGCGCTCGCATTCAGCCGGTCGCATAGGAAAGCATTCATAATGCTTTCCTATGGACGCTTGCGTGCTCTCACTGTGATTTTCACAGTGAGAAGCACGCAAGCGCCTCTAGCGGCTGTCAGTGAGACAGCCACTAGAGGCTCTGGAGGCTGGCTTAACCCTCAGAATAAACATAGCAGTTTCTCTGAAACTGCTATGTTTATTAAAAAAAGGGTAAAAGCTAGCTGGACCTGGCACCCAGACCACTTCATTAAGCTGAAGTGGTCTGGGTGCCTAGAGTGGTCCTTTAATGACACGGAGGTGAGATTATGCTTTCTCTTTCTTTATTTTTCCTCAGCAGTAAAAGAAAATATGAGAGAAAATCATCAGTAAATATATAACATAGCATAACAACACTGCAACCAATCAGGATCCAGTACAGTCTATAAAGGTGTGGTACTCCAAGACTCTTCCTCTTTCTTGCGTAGTCACCCGAAGACCACTAACACTGGAACCAAATAAAACCAACAGAACAGGAACCCTTAAAACGAAAACTCCTTTATCCGAAAATTACTTTGGAATGATAATCCAACGAAAGCCAATGAAAAATATGTATTCAAGCTAAAAGAGAAGAAAAATATAATAATAACAAAAGTTTGTGACTCAGATTCAACAATGGTCTATCTAGCCATAGTCATGACAATAAAAAACTGGCAGTAGATACACCATAGTGAATAAAACAGAGGTACTCACCACCTACCTGCGTATGCAGCAATATTCTTGTACTTACCAGAAACTATGGCTGGTGGACCAAATAGAAAGAAAATATAAGTAAATCCAAAGAGGGAAGGAAGGGTGGGAATAGTATTCGCCTCTGTGTCAGTAATAAAATCATGACTTTACGTCATGTCAATAGTAAAATCTGGTAAATTTTATTAAAAACACAGAGGCTATTTCAAAGCTGAACAACAACTAGAGAAGATGTTGCACAGGACAAAGATAAAAATTACAAAATAAGAAAAGAAAAAGTGAATGGCGCTTGCACAGTAAAGTAGAAGCACAGTTCTGGAGTGAAAGAGGTGTTCCCCAACACCCTAAAGTCAAATAATAAGAAAGGTATTAAAAGCAACAAGTGCCAAATACACACAACACTCCCTGTGTATCAAAATAAAAAATAATACTTATACATGTACAGGTATATATAGGAGATGTTCCATGTAGTCAATTCCTACAATAATAAAAAAAGTACATAGTATAGACTGTATATACAGAAAAAGGAAATATGGAGGTGATTGAATACACTCACGGATTGCAGAGCCGTACCAGGCTCTGTATATAGTGCCCAAGGGTGCCTCAAAAAGGCTCTGTTGGAGAATCCTGGATGATATCCCCCAGAAGTAGGAAAAACAGCAGCAGAATGATGATAAAAATAGTAGATTTATTATAAATGAAAATTAAAATAATAACTGTGCAGGTCCCATATGGTGACACACAGAATCACAGTCATGCAGAAGTTTTTCAACTCAGTCCGAGTTTTCATCAGTGCATAAAACATCCAGCTGCTGTTCCGTTTTAAATTCGCCGCTTTTCTGATTGGTCACGTGGGCGGAAGTTCGGGTGGCCGGCGTCTGACATAACTTTTTTCGGTGCTCATTTCGGCGCTCATTTTCCAGCTTAATTGTGTTCAGTGCATTTGCCCATTTGAGGCTAGAGACTCCATATTGTGAGTGGGCATCTTGCATAAATCTTAACATGCACACATGGAAAAAGACTTATGCTATAAAAAGTGACATGATTATATGTACAAATAGCGGTAGTAATGCAATAATATGCATAAAGGGAACGATTAGGGAATTGACATTTCACAAACAACATTATAAACACATAATGCACAATGTCAGTTTAAAATTAATTTGTTAATGCATTTGCCCAAATGAGGCAAAAGGGCTCCATATTGAGGGTGGGCATCTTTCATATCTTAGACAGTACATACATATAGACAATAATTGATAAAATAAGAAAGGAAACAATATTATTTATGCAAATAGCAACAATAATCCAGTAATGCGTACAAAAGGGAGAGAAAATATATGTATATATTAGACAACATATAAGTACATAATATGTAATGATCACATCTAGATTGTATAGATGTAGCCCATATAGAGTAAGATTGGTGGGTGGAGAAGAACAAAAAAGATATGATAAAAATATAAAAATATAAAAATCTATGCAAAAGAAATACATAAAAAAAATAAAAATAAAAAATAGGGATATTATAAAAAATGAGCCAACTCAAAATCTAAATTTAAACCATTGGGGGATAGAGAGTGTTTAATTCAAATAAAACATAGCGATAAAATTGACATATGAAGGGTCACTATTATGGCATTGTGAAAAATGTGCAGAGACACTGTGTTTAGCATATCCCCTCTGTATGTTGCCTAAGTGTTCCAGTATGCGGGTTTTTAAAGTCCTCGTAGTCATCCCCACAAACTGGAGTCCACAAGGGCACCAGAGGAGGTATATCACATTACTAGAGTGGCAAGTAAGAATAGAAGTGATCTTATACTCCTTTTTTGATATATTGGAGATAAATTTAGTGTGTGTGTCGCTATTGCCCAAAAGAAAAAAGATTGGAGGGGTGAAGATAATTTCAAAGAACTTTGTAAAATTGAAAGTAGGTGGATATTTGAATTAAACACTCTATCCCCCAATGGTTTAAATTTAGATTTTGAGTTGGCTCATTTTTTATAATATCCCTATTTTTTTTTTTTTATATATTTCTTTTGCATAGATTTTTATATTTTTATATTTTTATCATATCTTTTTGGTTCTTCTCCACCCACCAATCTTACTCTATATGGGCTACATCTATACAATCTAGATGTGATCATTACATATTATGTACTTATATGTTGTCTAATATATACATATATTTTCTCTCCCTTTTGTACGCATTACTGGATTATTGTTGCTATTTGCATAAATAATATTGTTTCCTTTCTTATTTTATCAATTATTGTCTATATGTATGTACTGTTTTAGATATGAAAGATGCCCACCCTCAATATGGAGCCCTTTTGCCTCATTTGGGCAAATGCATTAACAAATTAATTTTAAACTGACATTGTGCATTATGTGTTTATAATGTTGTTTGTGAAATGTCAATTCCCTAATCTTTCCCTTTATGCATATTATTGCATTACTACCGCCATTTGTACATATAATCATGTCACTTTTTATAGCATAAGTCTTTTTCCATGTGTGCATGTTAAGAACTATGCAAGATGCCCACTCACAATATGGAGTCTCTAGCCTCAAATGGGCAAATGCACTGAACACAATTAAGCTGGAAAACGAGCGCCGAAATACCGGAAGTGATGTCAGACGCCGGCCACCCGAACTTCCGCCCACGTGACCGGCAATCAGAAAAGCGGCAAATTTAAAACGGAACAGCAGCTGATGAAAACTCGGACTGAGTTGAAACGCGTCTGCATGACTGTGATTCTGTGTGTCACCATATGGGACCTGCACAGTTATTATTTTAATTTTCATTTATAATAAATCTACTATTTTTATCATCATTCTGCTGCTGTTTTTCCTACTTCTGGGGGATATCATCCAGGATTCTCCAACAGAGCCTTTTTGAGGCACCCTTGGGCACTATATACAGAGCTTGGTACGGCTCTGCAATCCGTGAGTGTATTCAATCACCTCCATATTTCCTTTTTCTGTATGTACAGTCTATACTATGGACTTTTTTATTACTGTAGGAATTGACTACATGGAACATCTCCTATATATACCTGTACATGTATAAGTATTATTTTGTATTTTGATACACAGGGAGTGTTGTGTGTATTTGGCACTTGTTGCTTTTAAAAATTACAAAATGTTGACTCATTAGACCAATCCGCAGCTCGTAGAATGTCTTCCAATCTACAACCTACCATCGAGGTCTTAGATGCCATAGTGCCCAGGACAGAATGGGAAGAGAATACTGTGGTATCTATTCCTGCCAAAGATAATAACCCCTTGACCCAATGTGCCAAGGTTGGTGTGGACACAGGCAGGTGAGGCACTCGAAATAAGATTAACAGAGGTTCAAGTTGAGACAAACATAACAATACATTCATATTCCTTAAGACATAACAATGGACAAATGTTGGGGCTTTCCAGGAAAGCTGGATAAAAGACCTCTTTATTCAAGGATTTCATCCTAAGGGAAATATTGAAGGACACACCGTTCAGAACAAACACACACGCTTGCCATGCTCTGACATCAGCGACACGTTTACATGAAAGTAAACAAAAAAGCATTAACAGCTTTGCAGATAACTGTTTAAGTGAAATTTTGTGATTTGAAGGCCACCCTCCCAAAAAATTGAAAAATCACATTAACATCCCAAAAGGAAGAATATCGAGCTTGAGGAGGTTGAGAAAAACCTTTGAGGAGTCGACATACAAAGGAATGTCTACCAATAGGGACTCCATCCAAGCCCGCATGACCAGCTGAGATCACTAAGCTTTAGTAATTGATGGTACAAAAAGCCTTGCCCTCCTCAAAGAGTTGAGTGAGATAATGCAAGACTCCTTTTAGAGGAGCCGCTACGGGATCCAACGATCAGCCCACGCCGACTTTCGCCATATCAAATCGTAGGAGTGTCTGGTTCCTGGTGCCCAATCATCCACCAGGAGACGGAGTGTTGTTTGCAGAACACCCTCGACAGCCCAGGGTCCCCAGAAATTAACCATGCTATCAGATGAAGCAGGCCCTGGTCGATCAAGTTGTGACTCACTCCTTCTGAATTGGTCAGAAGGGAAGGCCTGTCTGGGATTATGCAAGGAAAATCTATCGAGATTTCTAAATGTTGGAACCAAGGCTGACTTCCATAGTGGGGTTATCAATACAAGAGTCCCTTTGGAGCGTTAAAGAAACGCCAAGGTCCGGGTGATAAGATTCAATGGAGGAAAGACGTAATTCCTTCCTGTGTAGAAATGCGTCTTTTGCTAATGCCTCTGGGTCTGGTCTCCAACTGAAGAAACGAGGGAGTTTGGTATTCAGACAGGATGCGAAGAGATCTATGTAGAGAGGTCCCGAAAGTCTGGAAAGACATAGAAAAATTGATGGATGGAGGTACCAATCCCCTGGTTCTTGTAGGTATCGAGAGTTTCCAATCTGCTGTAGTATTTTCTTGTCCCAGAATGTATTCCGCTATCACCGCTATGTTGTGATGTAGACTCATCGTCTAGTGAAACACAGGTTTTGTAGTTGTGACCGGAACGTAGACAAAGCTTTGAGTCTTGGCATAGCTCGATAATGTAGAGGACCTGGAAAAATAGCTTGTATAGACAATGCCAGTAGTCCGATAATTCTCGCTAGTTCTGAGAGAAATGTCTGGACGATTCATAAGACGTCTGATCTATTTTTTTAATCCCAAAATGTTATGTATTGGGAAGGTAGAAGGATCGATTTTTCCCAATTCACCAAAAATCCCAAATTTTGGAGAAGATGCGTTGTCCATGACAGGTGAACACGAAGTTGGGATTGTGACTGAGACAGGAAAAGGATGTCGCCTAAGTAAATAATCAAGCGCACACCTTGCGTGCGTAGAAAGGCAATTACCAGCTTCAGAACTTTTGTGAAGAACCAAGGTGCAGAGGAAAGGCCAAATGGGAGACATACAAACCTCCACTTCATTCCTTGCCATTGAAACTGAAGGAAGTTCTGATGAATGTCTGCGACAGGGATCATCAGGTATGCATCTTATAAGTCCAACTTGACCATTCAATCCGACGGTAACAGGATGTCCTGAAGGCAATCAATACCCTCCATCTTGAAATGGTGGTATTGGACGAATGCATTTAGAGGATGGAGATTGATTACTGGTCGTACTCTGCCTCTTTTCCTGGGGATTATAAAGAGGTTGCTCATAAAAACCTGCTGTGTCCCAAGCGATTTCTTGAATAGCGTTTTTTGATGCCAACTCTGCAATTTCTTCTGAAATTAAGGTTTGATGTTTGGCAGGCATGATCAACTCCCGAGGAGGGAGCACCTGTATGGGATGAGAGACTAACTCCAACTGATACCCCTGTATTGTTTGCAAAACCCATACATCTGAGGTCATAACAGCCCATGCCTGGTAAAACAGTGCTAGTCAGCCCCCCCACCTTTACATGGGAAAAATGGAAATAAGCGTTATTCACCATAATTTTCGTCTGCCAGAGAACGACCCCTGCGGTCCATGGGAGCTTCATAGACATCCCAGAGAAGGTAAGAACGGGGTATAATTACGCTCCTGTATAGGTCTTTGCGTATTAAAGGAGCCTCTGGTGGCTCTGAATGAGCATCGAAATCCATGGCCAGACAGACGGCTCCTACCTCTTCCGGCCCCTCCAAAAACCTTAGGTGCAAACACCAAGTTTGTTTTTAGCTCAAGTGCTGAAAATGTTTTAACGTACAGCCCCAAATCCTTGATAAAGGATTCTCCAAAAAGAAGGCCCTTAGCAGCCGGCCTCAGCTCATTGGTTGCCATACTGACCAGTTTGGGCTCAATTTTTAATAGGATTGCCTTGCTGAGTTCGGTGGACATCGCTGTATTCATGTTTTCTATAACACAAACCAAATGTTGCAACCAGCCCTTTGCCACCTCAAAATCAAAGGTCATCTCGCGCGATTGGGCAGATTCATCAAGCTCGTAAAGCTTACCAATAGGGCCCAAGGTATCCAGGAACTTGTCTTGGCAGTTTTTCAGCGAGAAATCAAGGCCTTTCCTTGGTTTCCATCCCAACTTGTTCAGTAATTGAACCAACTGTGGGTCAACATCTGGGGTTTTACCCACCAAAACTGATAGAATTGGTTGCAGGCATTCAGCCCTAAGCTTGCTGCGACCCTCCTTAGACAAAGGCTTACGCACTCTAAGTGTGAGATATTGAGCCATGTGCTCACAAGGCTCCCACTCACCTGAATGAGGGCGGTGTAGATTATCCAAATCAAACAAGGTCCCGGAGACCACAGCCCATGTTCGCTCTGGAAGGCTCAGAGCCCTGAGCCTTAGCCTTCTTAGTCAAAGTGGCTGGTTTCTCCTCCGAGCAAAATTCGGAGCCGTCATCACTACAGTTATCCATTTAAGGATCCTCATAGCCCTCCAAGTTCTGGTCTGATTTGGATGAATGATCTTGGACACGTGCACGTTTCCACGATCTGACTGATTTTGCCCGTCCTAGGGCTCTCTTGCGTGGTGGTAGCGAACCATCATCGACAGCCTTATGCGTGTCATTCAGTACAGGACGAACCTGTTCATCTGGAGGGGAAATAGCATTTTTCAGTTTACACAGGGCCTTGCGGCCTGGTTGCCCAACGGGGCCTGATTACCTTAACCCCTTAAGGACACATGACATGTGTGACATGTCATGATTCCCTTTTATTCCAGAAGTTTGGTCCTTAAGGGGTTAAAGGCCACAGTCCTGTGGCTGTATAAAGGCCTAGGTGATAGATTGTGTAATGGAGGATGATATAACACCCATATCTGAGGCTAGAGCCTTATTAATGGATTAAGCCATGCTGGAGTCGAGGAGGGATTGGAATTCCTCCGATGCCATTAGGCTGGCGTCATCCCCAACATCCCTGCCAGATAGGGAAACCCCAGGCAAGGGAAAAGTGGAGCCAGAAGGCCCATCACCCTGAGACTGCATATTTAGTATAGGTAGGAACTTATGTGCAATTATACCATAGACTAGGATCAGCTGTCACAGTACTAACAAGTGATACTAGTAAGTAGGCCAAGTACTAATTTCCCCTTATGTAAAGGTTACAAAGGTTACAAAGGTAAGGTAAGCTAAACCTAAGACGAAAACCAAAGTAAGATACAATAAAGGTGGTGACAGGATACAGTAATCCACACACCACAATGTACTCACTGTTGACAAAAAACAAACCACTTTAGAGTCTGGGAGTGCGCCAGGGAGACATGGAAATGCTCCAGCAAAAGGGACACAACTTTTGCACTCTTTTGCCAGCGCACATGAGATAAAATGGCCACCGTGAACTGCACATTTGTGGTGACATAAACTAAAAAGATGGCCGCCGCGTGCAAAGTGCGCACACGCAACGGATGACTGGTCAATGGCTGTGGAAAGATTTGCGCAAGAATAGCAGGGACAGCACTCCCCCCCCCCCCCGGAGCCCACCCAGAAAAGAGTGGCCAGTTGAGCGGGAGGGCAGGCAAGAGTCTATCCGGCCAGGGAGGGGAGGGAAAAGCCCAGCAAACAGGAGGCAAGTAAATAGCAGGGAGAACAAGTCACTGAAATACAAAGAGGTAGTTTAGGCAACACTCACAGAGGCACAGACACAATAAACAATACTATAATAAATAAGAGTATTATACAAATTAGTACATCAATTCCTGTCAAAACACACTCAAATTACAGTTAGAAAATTTGAATACTTAGGTGGTCTGAGGGAGCAGCAAAGAAAGAGGAAAAGTTTTGGAGTTTATAGACTGTACTGCATCTGATTGGTTGCAGTGTTGCTATGCTATGTTATATTTTTACTAAGGATTTTCTCTCATATTTTCTTTTGCTGCTGAGGGAAAATAAAGAAAGAGAAAGCATAATAGGACCCTCCGTGTCTTTAATAAAATTACTGTTTTATCCTCATGATCTGAGGGCAGCATATTACGAATTTCTACACTGCACTGGAATGTTGAGTTTTAAGCTGCAATTCACTAAGAAGCATTTCTCTAGTAATTTCCATTCATTGTGGCTCCCTCTGATACCAATGATTTAACTAGATGGATATCATAGGAAAATGGGCCAGTGCACAACAAATAGAGAATAACTCCCAACATTTCAAACAGACAGAAAGGTAGCAAGGTAGCATCACCCACCAAACTGTACATCGTTCCTGCACTGTTACTGCCCCACGCCCCCGCACATATGTGACACCATTGCAAAAGCTATAAAAAATCTCAAACAGAAACAAACACGGTCAAACTACAACGATCCGACCTCCCTTCGGGAGGTGGAGACACCCATAGCGTGACTGCACACTCCACAATACATAGGTCTAAGTCATAGAATTTCGATCGATGCTTATGTGTGGGAAAGTGTATATCTGGATATTGACAAAAGTACCTTGTAGAGCTCAACAAGACCTGTAAACAGTTTGACAACTGTGCATCCCCCACCCCCTCTTTATTCTATACCCCAAAATAAAGAGAAAACGGTCAAATTTAAAAAAATAATAATAAAAATGCCTGGTACCTAAAGGTATCTTGTAATGATTGGAAGGTCGGGTTTTTGCTTTTAAAATCTAAAGGCTGCCAAACATGAAGACACTGCCACTTTGCAGTTTTGTGGGGGTTTTTTTTTTAATTATTTTTTTTATTTTCCCTTTTTTTTATTTTTTTATATTTCCTTTAGTTTCTTTATTTGGAATAACCTTTTATTGTAATAGCTTTGGAGCAAAGAGGCCCTATAGTCACATCCACATTAAATACTTTGAAAGTCTTCACATTTGGTGTCGCTGAACACTTAATGTTCCTCATAGAGAAGAACTTGATTAAATGCTTCTGTATTAGTAGCATCTGATTGGCAGAGTGGGAATTGCCTCACATGCACTGTAGGGTCCCAAAGTTTTGGATTGAGTTGAGATGATCAGTAATGATATCAAAAAAAGGAATACTGAATGTTGCGGTGGGACAAGCTGAATAAAAGGATTTCTTGATTATCGATTATAGAAAACTCTTAACCTTATAAAGAAATATATTTTAACAACACAGCGTGCCTTTAAAATTGTCTGGGTGCCGTGATCCTTTAATAATAACCCTGAAATGTAAAACATTAAAGATTTTTTGTGTGTTTGTTTTAATAAAAATGCAATGTTTCCATTGTAGTTTAAATATACTCTAGTCACTGTCTTCCTGGCAGCCATTAGAGGCACTATTCCTCCAGAACAGAGTGAAACTTGGTCCTGAAATGAAATACTGCTGATATCTAATGATGCATGCTTAGTTCCAATCAATTTGAGTTGGAGGACATCACAGGTGATATCAGCTTGGATGCATACATTACTGGAGGAGGAGCTGGATGCGGCAAGCGGAGGAGTCCTGACACTGGAAAGGAGGTGACTAATCGTTATTTAACTGTATAGTTTTATACCAAAGGTGGGTGGACAGAAGGGAAGCTATAGTCTCAAAATAACAATTGCTATTTTTGGAACTATAGGTTTCATTTAAGGCAGAAGGAAACTGTAACTGAAAAAAATGACAATGCTGCTTTAACATAACATATGAAAAATAACATATGGAAATTTCACAAAGCCTATAGAATGTAAGCTTGTTTGAGCAGGGTACTCTCCAACCTATCGTTCTGCAAGTTTTTTGTAATTGTCTTATTTATAGTTAAATCCCCCCTCTCATAATATTGTAAAGAGCTACGGAATCTGTTGGCGCTATATAAATGGCAGTAATAATAGTAATAATAATAATAATAATAATAATAATAAAAAAGCCCTAAAATATATATTATTTTATTATTTCCAACCATTACAAGTGTACTAATTCTGCAGGATAAATTTAACTTAATGCACCTTGTGACAAAAAGCATTAATGGAGGGGGCGGGGCCTAACTGCTGTCCGTGACAGACGCATGTTGCAGAGTCTCCTAGGAGAAAATCTGGTTATTAATCTTTTCCATTGATATACAGATAATTACGGATTGCAATGCTCTATGAGTGGAGGAAGGTGAAGCCCACAAGCTGTCTTACCTGGGCTTGCATCGGTGATCCATGTCCGGCTCAATTTTCTTATTTACCAGTGGACAGACTAGGAAAGGGGGAAGTGGCCCATCCTCTTACTTGGGCGCTCTCTGTTCCCCACTCTCTGGGCTGGTGGGGTTTATCCTGGCCCCCACTGGTGGCCTACCCTACCCTAAGCAAAGATATGGCAAACGTGCAACCGCAAGTGCACGGCCTACCTACTAAGATGGCTGCTGCACAGTGGCCTTCCTCACTCAATGCCCATGCTCTGAGGCTCACCTATGAAACAAAACTCACTCTGGCATTTGATCGCATACTGGAGCAATTCTGGGATACAATCAGACAGCAGAGAAGTCGTTACCGCCTGTACACTCAACTGCCCGACAAACCCTGCCGGCCTGTCCTGCTACACATAGCATTGCTCCCAAATCACCAAGGCGACAGCTGAGTTTGAGACCGAAGCGTGTGCTTCACAATCGAAGACCCGGCACCTGGCAACACCGCCACTTACCCGGTCTACAATCCATATGGGGTCCTAACTCATTGCACGACTAACACCCAGGAAATACCCGTGGCGAAGCGGATGTTGTTCGGAGGAGGTCCAGGGAACCCTACTCTGGTCGTGAAAGACGACTGGAGCTGTAAGACTGGTGGCTTGGATTTACGTAGAGTCTGGAGCTGGTGGGGAGACTTGCTGGAAACAATGGGACTTATTCCTCTCCACTGTGGCAGTGTCCACCTGGCTGGCATTGGCTGAACTGGCATGGACTAGCTGTGAGGCCTTCAACGTACATTTTATTGTCAAATCAATCACTGTGTTTATTATTTTTGGCTATTAAAGATCATCCGGTGGTTTCCTTTCTTTTTTAAGCGTTACCTTAATCTTACAGTATGCTCTTTACATATCACATGTTTCAGTTCTTACTCTATCAGTGCAGATTTAGATCCTTAGCTACTTTATATTATATTAGTACATCAGCCATGTTTATGCATAGTCTGCAGTTTATTTGATCTGTTTAATGGTGTCACAGGGCTAATCATACATCTGTCTGTTTTTCCATGTTTAGATTTTCTTAACAAACAAAAAAAGTGCAGCTTATTCTGACATTGCATGTAGAATTTACCTATCATTACTGTTAACATATATACTGCAAATCAGTGTCAACTTGTGTATTTCTACTGCACTTTGAAAATAAAGAATGTAAAAAAAAAAAAAGCATTAATGGAATTGACAAACCAATTATGGTTTTGCTATATGATATTTGAGAAGGATCTATTAAATCATGGTATTCATCTATCAGGGGTCATTCTATCAAAATGGGTAATTACCGACCTTCTGCACTATCAACACATCCCAGACTTGCATCGATTAACATGGCGAACTCGTATGCACTGTTAGATTATAGAGCTCATTTATCAAAATAGGTAATATTGCCCTAATATTTTTGAAGTTGGAGGATTATATACTTTTTTTTAATCAATTGTTTACAATGTAAGTGATTCTATTTATTATTTTAAGTGACAGGTTACATAGTTACATAGCTGAAAAGAGACTTGCGTCCATCAAGTTCAGCCTTCCTCACATATGCTTTTGCTGTTGATCCAAAAGAAGGCAAAAAACCCAGTCTGAAGCGCTTCCAATTTTGTAACAAACTAGGAAAAAAAATTCCTTCTTGACCCCAAAATAGCAGTCAGATGTCTCCTCGGATCAAGCAGCTATTAGCCCACTAATTAGAAATTGTATCCCTGTATGTTATGTTTTTGCAAGTATTTATCCAATTGCAATTTAAACATCTGTATAGACTCTGACAAAACCACCTCTTCCGGCAATGAATTCCATATCCTTATTGCTCTTACTGTAAAAAAAACTTTCCTTTGCCTTAGATGAAATCTCCTTTCTTCAAGCCTAAATGTGTGACCTCGTGTCCTATGTATAGCCCTGTTTATGAATAGATTTCCAGATAATGGTTTGTACTGGCCCCGAATATATTTGTATAATGTTATCATATCCCCTCTAAGGCGCCGTTTTTCCAAGCTGAAGAGATTTAAATTTTTTAACCTTTCTTCATAACTAAAATGCTCCACTCCTTTTAGCAATTTTGTAGCTAGTCTCTGCACTTTTTCTAGTGCCATGATATCCTTCTTTAGAACAGGTGCCCAAAATTGCACAGCATATTCAAGGTGTGGTCTTACCAGCGATTTATAAAGAGGCAAAATTATATTTTCATCTCAAGAATTTATGCCCCTATTTATACATGACAAAACCTTACTGGCCTTTGCAACGGCAGATTGACATTGCATATTGCTACCTAATTTGTTGTCTATAACAATTCACAAATCCTTCTCGTGTGTGGTTATCCCTAGTTCACTACCATTTAGGGTGTAAATTGCTTGTGCATTCTTAACCCCGAAGTGCATAACTTTGCATTTTTCTACGTTAGATTTCATCTGCCATTTTAGTGCCCAGTCCCCCAATCTATCCAAATCCCTCTGCAGCAAGGCAATATCCTGCTCACATTTTATTTCTTTACAAAGTTGTGTGTCATCTGCAAACACTGATACATGGCTTTCAATGCCCATTTCAAGATCATTTATAAATATGTTAAATAGAAGCGGTCCCAAAACAGAACCCTGAGGGACACCACTTACCACTTTTGTCCAGCTTGAAAATTTACCATTTATGACAACTCGCTGTACTCTATCCTTAAGCCAATGTTCTACCCAAGAACAAGAATAATAATCTAGACCAATTTATTTTAGTTTGAAGACTAACCTATTGTGAGGAACCGTATCAAATGCCTTGGCAAAATCCAAGTAGATCACATCCACTGCAACACCCTGATCTATATTTCTACTTACTTCTTCGTAGAATGCAACTAGGTTAGTTTGACATGACCTATGTTTCATAAAACCATGCTGATTATTGCTAATAACACAGTTCTTCCCAATGAATTCCTGAATATTATCCCTTAATAGCCGTTCAAATAATTTCCCAGTCACAGAAGTTAAGCTCACAGGTCTATAATTGGTGATGTGTGGTTTACCTTTATGCAGACTCAAAGGTGTTTAAAATGTCAAAATATAAACAGGAAATGCTTGGTTTACAAGTCATGGTTCACCTTGGCCTTTAAATCCTACATATTTACAGTACAGCGCTAACTAATACATGTTGCTGAAATTAAACAGGTTACTCAAAACATGCCTTTTTTAACCACCTCTTAACCAGTTTCAAACAACATAAGTATCATGACGAGTATCATGTTAAGAAGAGCCTTAATGATATTATAATATATATATATATATATATATATATATATATATATATATATATATATATATATATATATACACACTGTAACTAAGGCCAGCAGGTGTGTGAGGAGTCATCTTACTCCCAATGTGAGAGGTTACCCCCCTCCCAATTAGAAGAGTCTACTTTCCTGTTAGAGTAGACAAAGAATCGAGCCTGATAAAATGTATTTCTGTGTTTTTTTTGTTTTATTCTCTTCACTGATATCATGTATATATTCAAGAGCTGAATGTGTATTCTTTTAAAACCAGTTTTGACTATTTTTCCTCTATTGCAATAAAAACATGAATGTATAGCTCCTCTATTCCGGCCTCTGACTGGTTCATTGGAAATGACTTTTCAGAGGGTATTGGCTATTTGGCCACACAGCATGCAAAAGCTGCCTGCAAGAATCATATTTCACATTGCAAGTTAACAAAAGGTCAGAAAGCTTGATCCTTTGTCACTGGCGACTGGGTCTGAAAGCTGAACTGCTATTTAAATATTTATAGGGCAGAGTTGTAAACGCATCATGAATGCTATCACCGGCGTCTGTATTCACTATATTCTGGGCCTAAATATATACACTTTGTATACAGAATCCTTGTACAGTCTGTGTATTCCAATCAATTGTGCACAGTCTGACTACCAGACGGAGAACACCAAATAGAAATAGTCATGAAAATACCAAGCTACTCTTCGCAGTCTCGGTATAAGGAGACATATAAGCAAGATAAAAAAATAAAAAAAAGAGGGATTTATGATAAAGTATAAAGTTGCTGCTTTTATCCAGCTAATACATACCTTCCAAGCGTCCCTATTTAGGAGGGACATATTCTATTTTGGTCAAAACCAGTGGCGTACACACAACCCATGGGGCCCCGGTGCGAAAACTGATCCGGGGCCCCCCCTCCCCCCGCGCGAGCGCTTACTCTGCGCAGGCTGGGGCCGCAACACATGGCGGCGGGCACCTGGTCGCAGGGCTGCGACCCGTGCGACCGCGGTATGTATGCCAGTGCATGCATAAACACATACACTTAAAGGACCACTACAGACACCCAGATCACATCAGCTCAATGAAGTGGTCTGGGTGCCAGGTCTCTATAGTTTTAACCCTGCAGCTGAAAACATAGCAGTTTCAGAGAAACTGCTATGTTTCACTGAGGGTTAATCCAGCCTCTAATGGCTGTCTCATTGACAGCCGCTAGAGGATTTTCTGCGATTCTCACTGTGAAAATCACAGTGAGAAGACGCTGAACGTCCATAGGAAAGCATTGAGTAATGCTTTCCTATGGGCGGTTTGAATGCGCGCGTGGCTCTTGCCACGCATGTGCATTCGGAGCTGAGAGGCGGATGGGGACGGAGAGATCCCCAGCGTTAAGGGAGTCCGGCGCTGGAGAAAGGTAAGTGCTTAAGACACACACACACACACTCTCATGAACAGACGCACACATTTACTGACAGACACAAACTCAGTGACAGACGCACACAAACATACTCAGTAACAGACACACACACTAACACACACACACACTAACACTAACACACACACTCACTAACACACACACTCACTAACACTAACACACTCACTAACACTAACACACACACACACACACACACACACACTCACTAACACTAACACACACACTAACACTAACACACACACTAACACTAACACACACACTCACTAACACACACACTCACTAACACACACACTCACTCACTAACACTAACACACACACTCACTAACACTAACACACACACTCACTAACACTAACACACTCACTAACACACACACACACTCACTAACACACACACTCACTAACACACACACTCACTAACACTAACACACACACTCACTAACACTAACACACACACTCACTAACACTAACACACACACTCACTAACACACTCACTAACACACACACACTCACTAACACACACACTCTCACTAACACACTCACTAACACACACACTCACTAACACACACACTCACTAACACTAACACACTCACTAACACTAACACACTCACTAACACTAACACACTCACTAACACTAACACACTCACTAACACTAACACACTCACTAACACTCTCAAAGTTTTTTTTTTATTTAATCCCCCCCAGCCTCCTTACCTGTGGGAGAGCTGGGGGGGATTCCCTGGGGTCCAGTGGTGTTGCTGGCCTTGCTGTCACCCGGCTGGCTGGCGCGCGCGCGAGGGAGCACTGTCCCCTGGGTGCTCCCTCTTCAGCTCCCTCGCGCGCCGCGTACTGATGCCGGAGCCGGAAGATGACGTCATCTTCCGGCTCCGTTTTCAGTGCGGTGCCCGAGGGAGCTGAAGAGGGAGCACCCAGGGGACAGTGCTCCCTCGCGCGCGCGCCAGCCAGCCGGGTGACAGCAGGGCCAGCCTCGGGGGGCCCGGAGGTGGCCGGCTCCTGGGCCCCCCAGCAGAAGAGGCTGGCCCTGTAGGTACATACTTGGGTCGCAGGGCGGCCCGGGCCCGGTCGCAGCCGCGACCCCTGCGACCCTGGTATGTACGCCACTGGTCAAAACTATATAAGTGAATGGTGCTTTCACAGTGCTAACATGGTTGTGGGTGTGAAAGGTATTGCACAGCACCATGATAGTGACCTCTTTCATATTAAGTGCACCCACACTTATTATATATCATTTTGTTCAGGAGAAACAGGGCTTTAACTTCTCATGAACTATTCATATATGAAACATAACTTATTATGAATAAAATAAAATAAACAGATTTTTTTAAAAAAAAAAACATTTGTAGTTCTGTCTCATATTTTAGTTGTAAATGTCATAATACTGTTAGCTTTTACTGCAAAAAAAGCACATATTTGGATTAAACAAAGTCTCACGAGTACAACAGTAGCTCCCATTAACAGTTTTTACGGTGTTTTGTAAAGTTAAAGGGTCTAATATAGCACATTCCATTTTTCACTTTCTTCACATTGAAATTTGCCAGATTAGTAACGTTACCTTTGAGACCATGTGGTAGCCCAGGAATGAGATTTACCCCCATGATGGCATACCATTTGCAAAAGTAGACTACCCAAGGTATTGCAAGTGGGTTATATCCAATCTTTTGTAGTAGCCACTTAGTCACAAACACTGGCCAAAGTCGGCATTCATATTTGTTTCTGTGAGAAAAAAGCAAAAAACAAATATTTGGCCAGTGTTTGTGACTAAGTGGCTACTAAAAATGACTGGACATACCCCATTTGCAATACCTTGGTATGCCATCATGGGGGTAATTCTTATTCCTGGGCTACCATGCGGTCTCAAAAGGCAACATAACCAATCTGGCAAATGTCAATGTGAAAAAAAATGAAATGCAAGCCTTTTATTTGACTCTCTAACTTTCCAAAACACCATAAAAACTGTACATGGGGGGTACTGTTATACTTGGGAGACTTCACTGAACACAAAAATAAGTGTTTCAAAACAGTAAAACATATTACAACAATAATATTGTCAGTAAAAGTGCCGTTTGTGTGTGAAAAATGCAAAAAACTTCACTTTTACAAAAAATATCATCGTTGTAATACAATTTACCATTTTGAAACACTAATATTTGTGTTCAGCGAAGTCTCCCGAGTAAAACAGTACCCCCCCATGTACAGGTTTTATGGTGTCTTGGAAAGTTACAGGGTTAAATATAGTGCTTGCAATTCAAATTCTCTGCACTTTCTGCCTGGGTTGTCAGACATGTCTATCAAATTTTAATTAATGAATTAATTATTACTTAAACATACATGTAGCATTTTAATATATATATATATATATATATATGTGTGTGTATTTAAAGTCTACGTGTACACTTATGTAGTTATTTATGTAATTATATATATATATATATATATATACATATATATTTGCGGTTATTTGTATTTTATATATAGATAGATATATATAGAATGTCATTCTAAGTGTATTTTGTTACCAATATATATATATATTAATGACAAAATACAGTTAGAATGAAATTACATATGTATATATACACCGTATGTAGTCGAGTATAAGCCGAGTTTTTCAGCACATTTTTTGTGCTGAAAAAACCCAACTCGGCTTATACTTGAGTCAGTGTATGTATTATGGCAATTTACATTGCCATAATACAGACTGGGGGCTGGCAGCGAGCGCTTACCTCTCCTGCAGCTCCTGTCAGCTCCCTTCTCCTGCACCTCTGTCAGCTCCCAGTGGAAGTCTGGCGAGAGCCGCGGGGTCATAGTGCGGCTCTCGCGAGACTTACACTGTGAGCCGACAGAAGAGCTGCACAGACCGGCGCGGAGGAGAAGGGAGCTGACAGGAGCTGCAGGAGAGGTAAGTGCTTCCTGCCAGCCCCCTCCCCCCGCACTGAACTGCCAATGCCACTGGACCACCAGGGAAGGAGAGCCCCCCTCCCTGCCATGTATCAAGCAGGGAGGGGGGGGACGAAAATAAATAAATATATAAATAATAATAAAATAATAATTAATAAAATAAATAATAATATAACAAAAAAAATGATTCAAATAATAATTAAAAAAAAATAACAAAAATCAAAATGCCCACCCCCCACCAACACATACACAAACACACACTGCATCACAAACACACACACTGCACTCATACACACACACTGCACTCATTATATACACACACTGTAAATATTAAATTAATATAATTTTTTTAGGATCTAATTTTATTTAGGAATTTACCAGTAGCTGCTGCACTTCCCACCCTAGTCTTATACTCGAGTCAATAAGTTTTCCCAGTTTTTTGGGGTAAAATTAGGGGCCTTGGCTTATATTCGGGTCGGCTTATACTCGAGTATATACGGTAATTTATTAAAAAAATTTTTTAAATATTTTCTTTATTTATTTATTATTGTAATTATTCGTGTGTATATATAAATATAAAATATATATAGATGTATTATATATATATATATATATATATAATATACAGGGAGTGCAGAATTATTAGGCAAGTTGTATTTTTGAGGATTAATTTTATTATTGAACAACAACCATGTTCTCAATGAACCCAAAAAACTCATTAATATCAAAGCTGAATATTTTTGGAAGTAGTTTTTAGTTTGTTTTTAGTTATAGCTATTTTAGGGGGATATCTGTGTGTGCAGGTGACTATTACTGTGCATAATTATTAGGCAACTTAACAAAAAACAAATATATACCCATTTCAAGTATTTATTTTTACCAGTGAAACCAATATAACATCTCAACATTCACAAATATACATTTCTGACATTCAAAAACATAACAAAAACAAATCAGTGACCAATAGAGCCACCTTTCTTTGCAAGGACACTCAAAAGCCTGCCATCCATGGATTCTGTCAGTGTTTTGATCTGTTCACCATCAACATTGCGTGCAGCAGCAACCACAGCCTCCCAGACACTGTTCAGAGAGGTGTACTGTTTTCCCTCCTTGTAAATCTCACGTTTGATGATGGACCACAGGTTCTCAATGGGGTTCAGATCAGGTGAACAAGGAGGCCATGTCATTAGATTTTCTTCTTTTATACCCTTTCTTGCCAGCCACGCTGTGGAGTACTTGGACGCGTGTGATGGAGCATTGTCCTGCATGAAAATCATGTTTTTCTTGAAGGATGCAGGCTTCTTCCTGTACCACTGCTTGAAGAAGGTGTCTTCCAGAAACTGGGAGTTGAGCTTGACTCCATCCTCAACCCGAAAAGGCCCCACAAGCTCATCTTTGATGATACCAGCCCAAACCAGTACTCCCCCTCCACCTTGCTGGCGTCTGAGTCGGACTGGAGCTCTCTGCCCTTTACCAATCCATCCATCTGGCCCATCAAGACTCACTCTCATTTCATCAGTCCATAAAACCTTAGAAAAATCAGTCTTGAGATATTTCTTGGCCCAGTCTTGACGTTTCAGCTTGTGTGTCTTGTTCAGTGGTGGTCGTCTTTCAGCCTTTCTTACCTTGGCCATGTCTCTGGGTATTGCACACCTTGTGCTTTCAGGCACTCCAGTGAAGTTGCAGCTCTGAAATATGGCCAAACTGGTGGCAAGTGGCATCTTGGCAGCTGCACGCTTGACTTTTCTCAGTTCATGGGCAGTTATTTTGCGCCTTGTTTTTTCCACACGCTTCTTGCGACCCTGTTGACTATTTTGAATGAAACGCTTGATTGTTCGATGATCACGCTTCAGAAGCTTTGCAATTTTAAGAGTGCTGCATCCCTCTGCAAGATATCTCACTATTTTTGACTTTTCTGAGCCTGTCAAGTCCTTCTTTTGACCCATTTTGCCAAAGGAAAGGAAGTTGCCTAATAATTATGCACACCTGATATAGGGTGTTGATGTCATTAGACCACACCCCTTCTCATTACAGAGATGCACATCACCTAATATGCTTAATTGGTAGTAGGCTTTCGAGCCTATACAGCTTGGAGTAAGACAACATGCATAAAGAGGATGATGTGGTCAAAATACTCATTTGCCTAATAATTCTGCACACAGTGTATATATCATATATATGTAACGTCATTCTAAGTGTATTTTAATACTAATATATATTATACACATATACACACACACACACTTATTTTATTTTAAACTTGTCTAATAATTTTTTTTAATACTTCCCACCAGCAGGGGGACTGACATTTCAGACAGTCCCCCTGCTGGCAGTTCCACAGCCAGCTATAGGGGACCATGTGATCGCTCTTTGAGAGAGATCACATGGCCCCCGGGGGTCTGATTTGCCTTGGGAGAGCTGCCTGGGCTGCCAGGCAGTCCTCCCAAAGAGGATAGAGGTGGAGGTAAGTAAATCTCACCTCCTGAGGCAGAAAGCAGTTACGGCATTGTATGCCGCCGCAACGGCTTTAAAGCCCATTTAAATGGGGACGGCATAGAGCGCCGTAACGGCGTTAAGGGGTTAATTAAACATGTTTTCTATATGTGATTTCACTGTATTATTTATATCTATTTTTTATATGTGATTTAATTGTATAGGTTCTATCTCACCATGTATATTTTTGTTCTTCATAGGTTCGGATTTATGGTATATACAGTGAAGATTTCTTATTTCTTATTTCTTATTAGAAATTGTTATTTTTAATAATATTCCTAAGGAACAATATAATTAGGCCTTGGAAAATCTATATTCAATAGTTCATTTTTATTCTTATTCTTTACCTTTTTATGTACCGTATATACTCTAGTATAAGACGAGTTTTTCAGCACATTTTTTGTGCTGAAAAACCCCCACTCGTCTTATACTCGAGTCAGTTGTCTGTATTATGGCAATTTTCATTGCCATAATACAGACAAGGACCGGGGGCTGTCAGGAAGCTATAACTTACCTTCACAGCAGCTCCTGTCAGCTCCCTTCTCTCTTCTCCGGTGCGTGCAGCTCCCAGGTCAGCTTCCTCTGCAACTCTCGCGAGAGCCGCGGGGTCAGAGCGTTGCCACGGTAACCCGTGGCAACGCTCTGACCCCGCGGCTCTCGCGAGAGTTGCAGAGGGAGCTGACCTGGGAGCTGCACGCACCGGAGAAGAGAGAAGGGAGCTGACAGGAGCTGCTGTGAAGGTAAGTTACAGCTTCCTGACAGCCCCCTCCTACAGCCCATCCACTGGACCACCAGGGAGTGAGAGCCCCCCTCCCTGGCCAGCTAACAAGCAGGGAGGGGGGACGAAAAAATAAAAATATTAATAATAAAACAAATAATAATAAGGAAAAAATAATTAAAATAATAACATAAAAATAATAATACAAATAATAATAAAATAAAAAAAATAGTTACCTAAAAAAAAATAACATTAAAAAAAATATTAAAATAATAATTAATAAAATGCCCACCCCCCACCAATGCTCTGCACTCACACACACACACTGCACATACACACACTGCATTCATACACACTGCACTGCATTCATTATAAACACACTGCATTCATACACACTGCACTCATACATACACACTGCACTCATACATACACACTGCACTGCACTCATTATACACACACACTGCACTCATACACACACACACTGCACTCATACACACACTGCATACACACTGCACTCATACACACACTGCACTGCATTCATTATATACACACTGCATTCACACACACTGCACTCATACACACTGCACTCATATACACACTGCACTCATACACACACACTGCATTCATTATACACACACTGCATACACACTGCACTCATACATACACACTGCACTCATATACACACTGCACTCATATACACACACTGCACTGCATTCATTATACACACACTGCATACACACTGCACTCATACACACACACACTGCACTCATACACACACTGCATACACACTGCACTCATACACACTGCACTGCATTCATTATATACACACTGCATTCACACACACTGCACTCATACACACACTGCACTCATATACACACTGCATACACACTGCACTCATACATACACACTGCACTCATACATACACACTGCACTCATATACACACTGCACTCATATACACACTGCACTCATATACACACACACTGCACTGCATTCATTATACACACACTGCATACACACTGCACTCATACACACACACTGCACTCATACACACACTGCATACACACTGCACTCATACACACACTGCATACACACTGCACTCATACACACACTGCACTGCATTCATTATATACACACTGCACTCATACACACACTGCATTGATATACACACACTGCACTGCATTCATTATATACACACTGCACTCATACACACACTGCATTGATACACTCACACACACTGCACTCATACATACACACTGCACTCATACATACACACTGCACTCATACATACACACTGCACTCCATTCATTATACACACACTGCACTCATACACACACACTGCACTCCATTCATTATATATACACTGCACTCATACACACGCTGCATACACACACACTGCATTAATTATATACACACACTGTAAATACATATTCAGTTAATATAATTTTTTTAGGATCTAATTTTATTTAGAAATGTACCAGTAGCTGCTGCATTTCCCACCCTAGTCTTATACTCGAGTCAATAAGTTTTCCCATTTTTTGGGGGTAAAATTAGGGGCCTCGGCTTATATTCGGGTCGGCTTATACTAGAGTATATACGGTATTCCTATTTTGAACACATATTACCTGTTTAGTATTAGATATATTTGCCCTATAATAATATGGAGGAATATTGAATAGGCAAAAGGAAACCACTAATGAGGATATGATGAATTTGCACTGAAATACTGGAAGTGACGTCAGACGCCAGAATAGCCAAACCTCCGCCCATGTGACCGGGTGACTCACAAGCGGCGAATTCAAAAGGCAGCAATTTGGACATCTTCCCATACACTGAGGAAAACTCACGGAGAGTTGAAACGCGTCTGCATGTGTTAAAGACTGTGTGTCACCATCAGGGCCGCCATCAGGGGGTGACAACCATGACGGTTGTCACGGCCCGGCGGTCCTGGACTGCTTTGGCAGTCCAGGGCCCCACAATTACTCTCTGCATATATATAAAGCGATGATCGCTATATATATGTGCAGCCGCGGGCCCAGCCCGGCTCCCTGTATTTGCAGAGGGGGCCCAGCGGACTTCAGCTGTACTTAACAGCATTTCCCTCTCTCTAACTCACGCGAGATGTGCGGCCATTAGAGCGTTGCCACGGGTTACCGCGGCGCGCACACCACGTCTCACGGGAGTTAGAGAGAGGAAGATCAGCTGCAGTCCGCTGGGCCCCTTTGCAAATACAGGGAGCTGGGGGCCCCACCATGCCACCAGACCACCAGGGATTATGGAATCGTCCCCCTCTCCCTGGACCAGTTAAGAAGCAGGGATGGGGGAATAACACACACTGCATTCACTACACTGACACACACTCTGCATTCATTACACTGACACACACACTGTATTCACTGCACTAACACACACACTGCATTCATTGCACTAACACACACTGCATTCACTACACTAACACACACACTGCATTAATTAAACTGACACACACACACTGCATTCACTACACTAACACACACTCTGCATTCATTACACTGACACACACACACTGCACTAACACACACTGCATTCACTGCACTAACACACACACACTGCATTCATTACACTAACACACACACTGCATTCTCTACACTAACACACACACTGCATTCTCTACACTAACACACACACTGCATTCACTACACTGACACACACACTGCATTCACTACACTGACACACACTCTGCATTCACTGCACTGACACACACTCTGCATTCACTGCACTGACACACACTCTGCACTCACTGCACTGACACACACTCTGCACTCACTGCACTGACACACACTCTGAATTCACTGCACTGACACACACTGCATTCACTGCACTAACACACACACACTGCATTCATTGCACTAACACACACTGCATCAACTCCACTAACAAACACCATCCACTCCACTAACACACACACTGCATCCACTCCACTGACACACTCTGCATCCACTACACTGACACACTCTGCATCCACTACACTGACACACACCCTGCATTAAGTATACACACAGAAACCACTACACAAACATCCTGTATTCACAGTACACACACTACATCTACCACACATTCAAATACTCTGCATTCACTATACAGAGACCCTGCATCTAATACACACTATATCCACTACAGACACTGCATCCACTAAACATATTGCATCTAGTACACACAAACACTACATCTACTACACAAACACACACTACATCCACTACTCAAACACACTCTGCATTCACTATACACACTGCATCCGTTACACAAACACACACTTTGCATTCACTGCACAAACAGTAACTAATACACACATTCTAATTCACTTCCACTATACACACCACATTCAGTCCTGCATCATTGTCGGCGGACTCTTGGGCGGGCCGGGCGGGGGGCCCAGACCTTGTGCTTTGTCAGGGGCCCCAAAATTTCTGGTGGCGGCCCTGGTCACCATTAAGGGACTTATTTTACACAGTTTCTTTTATCTTGTTTATATTTTACTTCAATAAATTGTTATTTTTCAACCATTATTGCTGCACCTCCTGATCCATCTGTGACTGGCATAACCACCTAAGGCCTTCAATTCTGCCTATTAGGCACCCTTGGGCGCAATATACTGTACAGAGCCTGGCACGGCAATGTAATCTTTGAGTGTACTTCCATATTCGGTATTTATCTATTGGCCATCACAGTATACACGTGCTGTTATATATATGTGCTGTTCTTTTTTTCTGTTATTTTAGAATATACATTTGGAACATCAACTACGGTATATATGTCTACACATGCATACGTATTTATTCTGACTTAGTGCACTTCAGTCCTTTCTGCATGGGAGAGGGTGTGTATACTTAGTGTGTGTGTTCTTAGCTAAGTATTTTATTGTCTATATCCTATTTTGGACCTACATTTCTGTCCCTCTTCCTTATAAGCTCCATATTGTTGGTGTGTCATAGTGCCTAATAGAACTACACAGCCATAATATTCCCATTATCATGTGTTTAAACTACAATAAATGTGTTTAGAAATTAGTATGTGTCAAAATTATACATTGTTCTGGTTATAAATAAAATTTTAGTTGCATAAATTGTTAATAATAAGACACTCAATATTTCTCAGAACAGTATTGACCCTGGCTACACCCCCACTCACCCCTGTGTCCCTCTGTCCATTTGAAAAATTGGTAGGTATGCTAAAATGTGCAAATATCAAAATGTAAAGTTGACGTTTCAATCTACATGTGTGACTTTTATCAAGGTGTTTTGTTCAACGTTACTGCCAAAATATATCCACAAAGGTAAACGAAAGGGAGCTTGGCCATGAGAAAGAGGCTGTGTGACAACATCATGACTTTATTCACCAGACACCAGATCTATGTTACTAATAAGAACAAAGTAACAAAAAAAGTAGCCAAAAGTATTAAGTTACTATAATACATATTGCTACTGTAATACATATGGTCCCTATTAGAGGATGCAGTTCTCCAAAAAGCCGCACGAATCGGAGACCACCCTGGAGCTTGTTAAGCCTAATTGCTATTCCACCGCCGTGTTCTAAGTGTTCGTCTGGGTGGCCGCAGTTCATTTGGACGACCACGAGGTGGCGGCCATCTTGTTCCCGTGAACGCAGGCAGTGGTGTTTGGGCATGAATCGCATGGAACTGAAAACGGACACAGAAACTCCTGAAGACCGCTGGACTTCCAGCATCGCCTGGGTTCGGTTCTACAACACTTAGAAAGGTGCTGTTCGGTGGAAACGTTCCCAAGAACAAGGGGATCAAGTACCAGGGTAAGACTATTGACTCTGTTTGGTAGTTTGTTTGTTTTTTAAACTACGGAACTAGACCGACCGCAAGCCCTGATTCTCTGGAACTGTTTTGGGCATGGGACCATGTAGGCGGTTGGTTAAATTCTGACTTCCAGGAAATTCCTGAACCCCTGAACTGATCTGGGTGATTTTTGGATATGTTGGTCACCCAGATCAGGGCTATCAGGGGATGTAACTGTAGGGATTTTGTGTGTTTTAAGGCGTTTTATAAAAATGTATGTTTTCTGTGCCTGGAGATAATTGAGTTTAATACAGTGCTGACTCAATTATCTCCCATGCATAAGGGAGGGATTGACCTATTTTGTATGGGAGTGTCCTGGACCTGAGAGCCAATGTAATTGTGTATATGATTTTACTGTAGTCTACTCTCAGGTCCAAGGGGAGTGCCCCTTGCATGGGGACCTGCATATAAGGCCAGTTGTGGCTGCCATCAAATTGATTTGTTTTACCCTTCATGAAGTCTAGGCTCATGTTTTGGGGATTGGAGAGCTATATTCACTCTGGGGATTGCTATAATCATTATACTTCCTTGGATCACAACGATTGCTCTTGTAAGAGCAGGCTGCTTCGCTCTCTGGACTAGGAGAGGTCTACCCACTGGAAGCTGGATCCTGGTCTTGGGTCCAGGGTGGGTGGAGGACTGCGAGACCCCAACCAAGCTGTGGCGGTTTGTGGGGTTTAGGGTGGTTATGGTGTTCCAGTGCGATGCTTATGGCGCTCGCAAGTACTAGGAAGCACCAATTGACGGAGGTGTACGGTCGGGGTGCCAGGCGGTCTATCACAGCATCCAAGTTCATTTGCTTTTCAGAAAACAATGTAAAGCATGTTTCTTACTTAAGCATCAAGGGTCCAAAGTAAATATCCATAAAGACTGCTG